>NC_047122.1:15071624-15371624 GCF_902500255.1 Thalassophryne amazonica
GAGACAGAGAGCAAAGAGAGCAAGAGAGAGAGAGCAAGAGAGAGACAGAGAGCAAGAGAGAGCAAGAGAGAGAGCAAGAGAGAGAGAGCAAGAGACTATTAGACTAACCAAATTAAAAGAAAACAAAAGAAAATGTGACGCATTGTAAAAAAAACAAAAAAAAAAACAAAAAAAACAACCAAAAACCAGAGTAAATTGGAATGCTATTTGGCCCTAAACAAACAGCACTCTGTGGCAGAATACCTGAGCACTGTGACCAACCCAAAGCTCAGGAAATCTTCGACCATATACAGACTCAGTGAGCACAGCCTCACCGTGGAGAAAGGCCACCACAGACAGACCTGACTCCCCTGAGAAGATGGACTGTGCACCCACCGCTCACAACATGAGGTGGAGACTGAGCTGGACTTCCTAACCACCTGCACACTGTACCAAGACATCAGAGACGTGTACTTCCTTCAGATCATAATCACCCAAAAAGACTTTGAGAGCATGACCAATATCAAAAATGTCTGTATCTGTTGGGTAAAGTACAACAATGTACAAACACAGCAGCAAGGTTTGTGAGCTGCTTGCAACAAGAAAGAAGCATCAACAGACATAAACCACAGTAAACCCAACCTGGGAACTGAGCTACTATGTCAGTTTATCTATGTATAACACATTTTATAGGATAGTATAATTTTACAACGAAAGCACAATTGTATAGGGCAGTGCAGTCTCATTTGAACCCTGCATGGTATCGCAGGATTTGACCACTTATGGGGACAACTGGTCCTGTTGCACAATACAAACACAGCATCACTTCACACGGGGAAAATGTTGTACTGTTTTGTTTTCAGCTGCAATCACCGAGGCAGTCGCGAAAAGTGCAGTTTTTTCAGTTCGCACTGGAGAAGCAAAGACGAAGCAAAGACGAGGCAAATGGGAGAGGTCAGGTCGGTAAGTTTTAGCTGACACCCTTCGACAGAGTAGCTCCGTTCTCTCGCGTGGACAACCACCTCCACATGTTTGAGCCCCGAGCCATAAACAAACCGCAACACATGTCCACTTTCCACTGCATCGTCACTTTTTCTTTGTGTTTTCACTTTATTTGCCATGTAATTTGGCCAAAAACTCAGAGAGGCCTGCCCCCGGATGTAGGATTATTGCGTCATATTTTAACCCTTTTGTTCCCGGCCTCAAACTAGACTGCGCTGCCCAGTTGGTTTTTCAGAATGCAAAGTGTAGACCCACGCACTACTTTTTCTGGGTCAGGCTCAAAACTTCTCAATCACCCCTCATAATACAGAATGTCTTTTCCTGAATTTAGTTTATTTATATATTGCACCAAATCATAAGATTTAACCTTAACAACCCACTTTCTTATGTCTCTGAGAGAAAGTAACAACTATTTTCTCTGCATTTAATGTACACAAATTTTCAGAAACATTTTACATGTTGGTTCTCTCCCAGCATGTGGGGAAAGAATGATTTATTTATCAATGTTTTTATTTATTTTACCTGTGATCTACTTTTTATTAGTGGATTTTTTGTGACCTCAAGATCACGTGTTGAGTTTATCTTCTGGTAGACTGACACACATCATCAGCAACACATCAGAATGTCACATATTTGCTTGGTGCTCTGGGTTTTTGTTTTTTGTTTTGTTTTTTTGCATGAACAGGATTAACATGAACTTTGATCAGTATCACTGGAAGCTTGCTTTGTTGTCAAACCTCGGCTAATCCCTGCAAACTGTCAGGTCGGATCATATCCACCGCCACAGACATGAAACTGGATCTTAAAGTCACACACTGCAGACAAAAATGGAAAGCTTTAAAATATCACTATTTTGGTGGCAGGAGAAGAAAGATTCGCCTTTCTCTAAAAGAGTTTTTAAAAGAGGAAATTAAAACAAGATTTTTACCTCTGACATGTTTTTTTGTTTGTTTGTTTGTTTTTTGCAGGATAAAAAAATTGAACAGATTTTCACAAACCTCATTGCAAAAGGTCAGCGTAACCTCAGATAAAACCTGCTCCACCCCCAAAAAAGTTAATGTAATGATTTTAATATTTTAAAACAATTTTTTGGGCCTTAGCAGAGAGATGTGCTCTTTTAACTTTAGAACATAAATTTGATGTATATTTCTGGTTAAAAATGTAAAACTTTAATTATATCTAAAAGTACCATCACCTTTTTGATAATTTACAGCACTTATGGAGTACTACTATTTCAAATTTTGGCTTGTGCTGCTGTTTTGTTTTTTTTTGTTGTTGTTGTTTTTCTCCTTTAAAATATAAAATAATTCGGCTGCCTTTTAGACTCGAGGCACATTCTCCAACATGTGGTGTAAAAGTATAGAAAGTTATTATATTTTTGAACATAAAATGCATCAGATCCCTACTTGCAGTTTGGCAGTATTGATTAGGACAGAAGTTTTTTCTTTTTTTTAGATACAGTTGTATGCAAAGGTTTGGGCACCCCGATCATTTTCATGATTTTGGTTGTCTGGATCAGAAATTTCAGTTAAATATATCGTATAGAAGACGAACACACTGATATTTGTTGAGAAGTGAAATGAAGTTTCTAGTATTTATAGAAAGTGTGCAATAATTATTTAAACAAATTTGGGTAGGTGCATAAATTTGGGCACTCTTGTCAATTTATTGATTTGAATACATTTACACACACAAAATTGGTTTGGTAAGCTCATTGACCCTTGACCTCCTTACACAGGTGAATCCAATCATGAGAAAGGGTATTTAAGGTGGCCATTTACAAATGTTTCCCCTCTTTGCATCTCTTCTAATGAGTGGCAACATGAGAGCCTGTAAACAACTCTCAAATGACCTGAAAACAAAGATTGTTCAACATCATGGTGTAGGGGAAGAATACAAAAAGCTATCTCAGAGATTTCAGCTGTCAGTTTCCACTGTGAGGAACACAGTGAGGAAATGGAAGACCGTAGGCACAGTACTAGTTAAGGCCTGAAGTGACAGGCCAAGAAAAATTTCAGATAAACTGAAGCGAAGGATGGTGAGAACAGTCATAGTCAACCCACAGACCTGCTCCAAAGACCTACAACATGATCTTGCTGCAGATAGTGTCTCTGTACATCGTTCAACTATACAGCACACTTTGCACAAGGAGATGCTGTAATGCAGAGGAAGCCTTTTCTGTGTACATCTCACAAACAGAGTCGCTTGAAGTATGCTAAAGCACATTTGGACAAGCGAGCTTCATTTTAGAATAAGGTGCTGTGGACTGATGAAACTAAAATTGAGTTATTTGGACATAACAAGTGGCTGTATGCATGACTGAAAAAGAACACAGCATTCCAAGAAAAAAACTTGCTACATGCAGTAAAATTTGGAGGTGGTTCCATCATGCTGTGTGGCTATGTGGCCAGTGCAGGTACTGGGAATCTTGTTAAAGTTGAGGGTCACATGGATTCCAGTCAATATCAGCAGATTCTTGAGAACAATGTTCAAGAATCAGTGACAAAGTTAAAGTTGCGCCGGGGCTGGCTCTTCAAGACAATGACCCCCAAACACTGCTGAAAATCTACTAAGGCATTCATGCAGAGGAACAAGTACAATGTTTTGGAATGGCCATCTCAGTCCCCAGAACTGAATATTATTGAAAATCTGTGGTGTGATTTTAAGCGGGCTGTCCATGCTCAGAAACCAACAAACCTGAGATGTTTTGTAAAGAAGAATGGTCCAAAATACCTTCAACCAGAATCCAGCAAAAGGAGGATCTACTAAATATTGATGTATTTTTTCTGTTGGGGTGCCCAAATTTATGCACCTGCCTAATTTTGTTTAAATAATTATTGTACACTTTCTGTAAATCCTATCAACTTCATTTAATTTCTCAAATATCACTGTGTTTGTCTGCTATATGATATATTTAACTGAAATTGCTGATGCAGACAACCAATGATTTATAAAGGAAAATCATGAAAATTATCAGGGGTGCCCAAACTTTTGCATACAACCGTAATTATTGTCACTGAGTGGATCAGAGCGTCCTGTGGCAGTGACCCCACTTCCTCTCTTCACCTTTAGGTGTTGATTACTTTTACAACCCCAAGTCTAGATGGAAGGTTTTTTTTTCCGTGGATGTCGAACAATCCAGGTCCAACAGGTCACTTTTGAAAGGTCAAAGGTCGTAGTGAGTAATGCCAGTCATTCTAAAGGGTCTGCTGTTGTGCTTGAGGTTGGGCTGGAATGTGGAGCATGCTGAGGTTAAGCTGGCGCCACGAACACACAGGAAGAAGAACTGAAGTCGACCTGCTCACCGCTCACAGAGTCGCGTTGGCGACTGAACAGTGACATCATTTGAGCACAGGAGCACTTGGAGGGCAGGCCCTCTGCTCTAGTTCTTCAAAAGATGATTGTGTCTTCTTTTGATCAACACGAACAAACCTGCACACAAGATCAAACAAATAATGTGATCACTTTAAGCAGAGCTGCAAAAACGACATAATTCAACTGATTCTCACAGCTCAGCAAAAGAGCTACAAATAGTTTGTACGAGATGCCGTGAACCCATGAGGGCAAATCCCAGAAACAATGCAGAGTAAAGAAAAGTTTTTAAATGTTAATATGGGAAACTTTGACCTCTAATGAGTGCAGATGTGGTTTTACCACTGACTTGGGCAGATAGGTTTAGATGTGAAAGAAACATTTTGTCAGTGACAGAAAGGGTGCAAACACATATCCTTCACTGCGTGATGAAGAATCAACCATCTCCTCACCAGTGAAGTATTCTTTCCCTTCATGAAACAAGTGATGCTTCTGTGTAACCATGACAACACAGGTGACTCGTACCCACAGTGTGCCTTCATCCGGCTCTCCGTGCCAACAGCAGACAATTCAGTGCTGATTTTAAACAAAATGCGTCTATGAAGTCTTTGTTGCTTGAGAAATTTTGATGTTAGACAATGAAGAAGATTAAAAGAATGACGTGCATCCAGTTTGAAGTCCAGGGCTCATATCCATGATGCATCCCAAGGCAGTGATTCAGTAGCACACTACCACCTTGATGGTGCAGTGATAATGTTTGTGGTTAACCTCATCAAGAATGAGCTTATTGTTCCACCCCGCGTAGTAACGTAATAACGCCTGAGATGAAGGTCATCACAGCATTGCGATATCTGGCTATGGGAACAACACTCACCTGTTTGAGAAGAACTTGGCTTGTGTCCTGCAGTCTCTGCTCTCTCTTTGGACTGCAGCACTTACCATCGTTTCTCACACTCACTTCTTGAGTGCACAAGGAGATGGAACAATGCATTGATTTGTAGGGTAATGCGCTTCCAAGTCTGCCTCTTCCCTTGTGCCATTATCCAAATTCCCTCTTAAAACTCCTCCACGAGTTGTGCCAACAGCAGGCACTGTTCTTTTGTTCAATTGGCTTTTCTAGTTCTTTTTTTTATTTTTTATCCATGTTGTTATTTGTTTTGGTCATTCTGCCAAATCAAACCGCTTTTTATAAGGACACCAGCAATCACAAGAATTTCTGATTGTGTCCACCATTAATATCAAATATTTTAAATAGTAAAATAACCAGCATGGAGAGTAAACATAACAACAAGCTAATCAATATAATTTGAGCGAAGCAATGCACAGCGGTGTCAAACAGCATGAAGCAACGCACAGCGGCGCGAAGCTCATTCATGGTACAGGGAGTCCCAAACAGGAAGTGCCAAATATTGAGTCCAAAGTGAAACAGAAATGTCAAATGTCAAACACTGCATGGATCAAATGAGCTGAGATCTTGTGGGATCTCACGGGAATTCTGTGGCAATTTGAGACCAAATTTTGAGTCCATAGTGGAACAGGAAATGTCAAATGTTGAACAGTTCCTGGCACAGGCAGAGCTAGAGCAGAGGACAAGGTTGCACTGAACTCCCCTTAAATCTGATTGGACACAGATGATAGACATGTCATGTCTGACTGAAAAGAGCTGCATTTTGAAATCAGTGACACATATTGACTGCTAGGTCCCTCCTGTACAGTAGCTGGTGCTGTGTACCACAAAAAGTTCTAATCCACCTTAGTAGAAGAAGATAAATGTTTGACTCAGATTTGAACTGAATACATCGTCTGAACCGCAGACTCCAAATGACACCAAAGTTATATTGGTGAGTAAACGATTAACAAGTATTTTATGCCAGAAGTGAGGTCCAGGTTGTTAAAAGCGCATTTCTCCTTAAATTCGGGTTGTCTTATATATACGTGTTTCTCCAGTGATTCTACTTTCTTTTACTAATAGCCCAATTTCATAGCCTTAGGAGTGTGCATATCATGAATGCTTGGTCTTGTTGGATTTGTGAGAATCTACTGAATCTACTGGTACCTTGTTTCCCATGTAACAATAAGAAATATACTCAAAACCTGGATTAATCTTTTTAGTCACATAGCACTACTATTATTCTGAACACTACTGTACATCTGAGATGAAAGCCTAGATTTGATGTTTTGGTGAAATAAACTTTTGTATTTCTTCATAATTGATGTAAATAAAGTCCAATATTCAGTGACTTGGCAATGTTCATGTGTCCATCCCCTGACTTGTCTGAAGAAAACTGGCAATAAAACCGATTATTATTTAGAGATTTGCTTTCAGTTTGAGTTTGAGGAAGATAATTTTAGAAATTTTTATTCTCTATATTGTTTGTATTTCTTGTATTTGAAGTGGCATAAACAAATTAAATGTGTGAAATTCCTTGCGTTGCAATACTTTTGGAGGGCACTGTATCCTAACCTTATGATGAGTGCAATATGAGTGTGGTATTATTACTGTTTTGTTTAAGAACATTTAACTGTCGTTGCTGCATTTTGTGTCAAATCATAGTCAGATTGTATATCATATTGATTTGACAATATTGAGATACGATAATTTGGCCATATTGTACAGCCCTACTGTCAACTAGCTGAAAAGGTTCGATATTAATTTACATCTACATTTAAAAAAATGCTTAAAATGGCAGGGGGTTAAGAGGGCTGTAATTGGGGGGTCTGGAGAGCGGAGCCCCCCAGAAGCTGAAAGGCAAAAAAAGAAAAATGCTTAAAAAGGTGGGGAGGCTGAAAGGTTTTAGCTGTGCTCCTGTCCTGCTTCCCAGAACCATTTTACTAACAAAAGTCTGAAGGACCTAATGACATGGTTAGATGATGAGGAGCTTCCAGGCATGTGAGAGGCAAATAAAAAAAAAATGCTAAGAAAGGCAGGGGAGCTGAAAGGTTTTAGTCATGTTTATGGTCCCCTGACACATTTGCTCAAAAAAAAGTCTGAAAGACCTAAATGACATGGTGAGATGCAGAAGAGCTTCGCTCATTCATGTCTGTGACCGTTGTGTGGGCCGCTGAAGAGGAGGTACTGCTGGCCCACCACCACCAGATGGCGCCCTGCTTGGAGTGCGGGCTTCAAGCACGAGAGGGCGCCGGAGCCACTGGGAGTGACAGCTGTCACTCATCCTCAGCACCAGCTGTCACTCATTCATCTCATCACCATCACCATAAAGGCCGGACTGCAACTCCACCTCCTCGCTGAGAAATCAACTACCAATCAGGTAATTGTCTCTGCTGACTTAAATTCGAGTATTAGTCTGATCTCTTTTTGCAGCCATTTTCCTGGGACGGATACCCTGTCTGCGGAGTTGGCGTTTGGTGTGGACTGCGACGGCTTCGCCTCACACCCCACCCAGATAAGTGGTTAACACAGGAGCTGCACGAGTGTGTGATTGGAGGTGGAGGTTCTCCCTCCTTTACTGAATACAGACTGTGGGATTACTGAGTGTGCGACCTCACACTCATCTGGACTGTCTCTGTTCTCTGCCAGCAGTACCGGGTCTGACTGCTGAAGACAGCGGCCACCTGGGGCGCAGGGCTTGGCGGCTCCGGTGTTCTTCAGCTCCGTTGGCGGTGGAAGCTGTGTGGATCCGGCTTTTCTCTCGCCAGGCGTCTTCTATCGTCGAGCCTGCCCACACGTCACCTGGTGTATGATTGACAGTCACTGTATTGTTATTGTCTGTACATCGTTGTGTGATTCACAACATTAAATTGTTACTTTTTGGCTTATCCATTGTCCGTTCATTAACGCCCCCTGTTGTGGGTCTGTGTCACGACACTTTCACAACATGTGACATGTACATATTAATCAGCATGTGAATGAGATACCTTCAAACATTTTCAAACTGTGTAACAATTCATTTAATTTTTCTGAGTTGCATCATCATGACATAAATTTACAAATAAATTTACAAATTACAACTAATCTCTTCTAAAATTTCCTTGCACTCTTCCTGGTTATGACTTTCAAAATGCAGATATAAATCATTGGCTCAGTGGTTTTGCAGTTTCATTGTTGGCAATTACAGGTTTCCTTTTTGTGTCCATATTTGCCACAAATAGAATCCCACAGTCTCTTGTTGTAGGCCCTGGAGAGGTCCGGTTCTGCACACTCCTTATGTGGCAGTCAAGCCTCTCTCATCCTCTGATTGAGGTCTTTTTGTATGACCCTCTGACCCCTGCAGTGTGTCCCTTGGTTTAAAGGATGGTTTCTTTTTATTAATACATTCCCTTATTTAACGTGTGATGTACGATTTATTGTTCGGGTATTTCTTAGTGGTTTTTGGGGGAATCATTGAGTCAACATAGAAGGAGATGTATTTGACCAGTGTTTTCGTTCCTGTCCAGGCTTATGTGTGTAAATCGATTCACTTGTATAAAGCTGTCCGGTGCATCGTCACTAAACTATGTTTCTGTAAAAGCCATTAATCCAGACTCACGGAACTCGTAACAGGCTCCAGCTTGTAAACGCCACTCGTCCAGTTTGTTTTTAAGTGAGTGTAGATTGCAGAGCAGGATGGGTCTCTCTTTCCTCGCTTCCTGAGTCTCCTGCCCTGCTGACGGTCCGGTCGGTACTGTCGTACCAAATCCCTCAGAACCTCGTCCTGCAGGCCTAGCGGTGGAAGAGCTCCACGGTCTTGTAAACCCAACAGTTCAAAGTTTTACCAAAGTCAAAGTGTCCTCTAGAGCAGACTCAAAGTGTCCACTGGACAGTGGTGGGCACAGTTCCGTTAATCGCTAATTATCAAAGCTAATGTTTTCATTATCACATTAGCTTTTCAGATAACTTTGAAAACCATCATCGGACCAATTACTTTTCGGTAAATTTTGGTCATGTTTTTGCAGGCGTTGTGAATAAAGCTTTAACAGTTAAAAACATTTATTAAGCCTGTTATCAGAGATGTTAGTGTTTATCTGTTAAATGTTTTGTAGCAGATAAACAGCTCTATTCTCTGTAAACAGAGGAGAGCTGATTTCAGGAGAAACCGCTCTATCCTCTGCAGTCACAGAAGACCTGGTCAAAAGACAATTGCTCTTGACACCATTCTAACTCAGCAGTAATGTCACCCAAGTCATCCAGAGGCATAATTTATGGTTAAAATTTTAACCAAACTAATTTCAGACATCGTGCTTATTGTCTTTTACAACACTGTTTGTCATCTTTGTTCCAGAGTAATATATATCTATAAGAAATTCGGTTTGCGTTCAGTAAATTCCACGCAGCTTAAATGTAGCAGACACAGATTATTTGGAATATTTGTTTTGGCACATTTTCACGGTCTCTACTGCCATCTACTGGCCAGTAGTGTTCATGGCAGTATTTGCGCTAAGTGTTGAGATATCCCAAAATCCTTTGCGTGCCAGAGAGTTGTCGCAGCCTCTTGCTGCAGCTAAAGAAATAAAATGTACATTTTGGTTGTATAATGTTCATTCACAATTGTTGTTGTGAATTCTCTCTGTGCTGTGTAAACTACAGCAACTCTCTCGAGCGTAAAAAAATCTCTGGTACACAAAGGATTATGGGTTAGGGTCTGAGCTTCTGGGCACCAGTAGATGGCAGTGTTCTATGCATTTTGATCCAGGTTACATCAGACCGTTGTCTAAAACAACTTGACCTTTGGCTTTTGCAAATGCCTTTTTTAACATATGAACAAAATGGCATATTTTACAAAAGCACATTTATATGTAAATACCAACACACACATCATGTCACATTAACGTGTTGGTTTTTACATAGAATGAATGAGTCAACCAATCAGTGTTAGCGGAGGCTCATTGTACCTATAATGCCTTTGGCATCTGTCTGTGTTTGTTACAAAACTTCAGAATTAGTGCACGGCAGCACTGCTACGTTCTGTTAAGGAGTAATGGCTTGTTTTTTTGTGTGTGTGCGCAGAGTTGATTTTAGCTCCTCTCAATTGCTTCACTGCTGCAAAATATATAGCAAACAGGAGCTTCCAGCAGTGGGCAGGACGCACAAAGACAGAAGTGCTGACTCATTGTTTGGGTTTGTGGTTGTCTTTGATGCTACCAGAAATGATCGTCGTGTTAAAACTCAAAATTAGTCTGTTAGTAGTTGCAAGTGTACCAGAGACAATATTCAAAGTTATCGGTTAGCTGTAGCTTCCAATAAATTTTTGGGTGGTTTATCGGTTTAGCTTTCTAAAAGATAACTTTTCAGTTTGCTGATTAGCTGTTTTCGAAGCTAACTTTTTGGTTAGCTGTGTCCACCACTGACACTGGAGTCAAAGTGTCATTTAGACCAGATGATGAAACATGGTCTCTCCCATGAACGTAGGTTTACCCAGTGACACTTAAACAAGGATTCTTATGACTTCGGCGCACGGTTCACAGTTTGAGTGTCTCCATGGAGAAACAAACCAGTTAATTTCATCAAGCAGCTCAAAGAGAAAAAAGAGAAAAGTTTAATGAGTTAAATGCTGATCTGCAGGGTCGACATTTAAACTGGGGTTCATTTGGTTGCTTCAGTCCTGAGGGTCACCTGTTGGGTTCTGACCCACAGACAGTGTTGTATAGTAACAAAGTAAAAATACTTCACTACTGTACTTAAGTACGTTTTGGGAGACTTTGTACTTTACTTGAGTTTTTTTAATTCAGCTTACTTTCACTTTTACTTCACTACATTTCCGACCTTAATTGCATACTTCTACTCCAATACATTTTCTATGCGCCATGCCGTTACTCATTACAAAACACACACACATGAAAAAAGTCGTGTTTTCACCCAGAGACACCACTGATTACTAGTGACTGTAACGAAGTCAGGCGGATTTGTCATGAGGCATGATAGGTAGGCTTTTTTGCACTTGCGCACTTGTTTGTCAGGAAAATGATCATTTCTCTACATTGATTACAGACCTGCAGCGGGTCTGTAATCAACTTTTCTGCAGCGCGGTTTTGCTTTGAACCTTGAACCAATCGAAGCAGTGATTGGTTGGATTGATTGCTTTATTTCGCTTTATCCTAACTTTTCCCGCTAAAACCCTGAAGAGCATATGTCTGTGAGTAATATTTAATATTTTATGTTAAACCGACCTGTTATGGTCTTCTGAAACAGTTGATAGATGTATTTTATAACTTGAAAACGGGACCGATGCTAACGTGTTAGCATGTCTATGGCGTTTTCAATGTTAAAGTTAGCATTAAGCTGTTCACATCAGAATGTTTGTGTTGATTTGTTTTCTGTATAATTAATGGCTCAGCGTTCGTTGTTGTAAAAGAGTCAAATTGTAATTTTTTTATTTATTTTTATTCATATATTATAGCAACAACAATAGTTTACATAATAGACAATAATAGTCAATAGACTAATAATGTTACAATACAATTTTAGAGAAAGAGACAAAAAGAACCCAATGAAACAAAACACAACAGAAAAGATAAAACCATGTAACAATGAAAATAAATAAATACATATAGAAATAAATAACTGTTTCCTGTGAACACCTAGTGAGTAGCCTCCTCTCGTTTAGGTTTTAAAACCTTGTTTCTGAAGTGTTTTAGTGTGACGTGCACAATTTTCAGTATTTTGACTAATACTACCAGTCATTTACAAGCCTAGATAAACTTTTATATAAAAAAAATCAGTCCATTTTTGATTATTATCATTTACTTGTACAATTACTTTCAATACTTGAGTACATTTAGTTGTACATTACTTGTCATACTTAAGTACAATAAATACAAGATACTTTAAGATTTTTACTTGAGTAGCATTTCAATCAGTGACATGAACTTCTACCAAAGTAATTTTTTTAATGGGTATCTGTACTTTTACTTAAGTGTGATTTTCCAGTACTTTATACAACACTGCCCACAGACCGGAGTCACCGAAACAGTGAAAATAGTAAAATAACTTAAAGCTTCCTGAGTTCCAGAAACTATCAAGATCAGGGTTGAAACAGATGTTTTGGTAACTTTTCTGACACCTCCTGCTTAAAACCCAAAAAGTCAGAAGGACAAACTTCACGTCTCATACAGTAGTAACAGTAAATTATGTCACAAGAGCCTCTGTGGGAGTCCACTGCTCGGTGAGTGGTGCGCTGACCTGCGATGACCCAGACAGGCCCAGTGAACTTTAAAGGTAGACTGAATCAGGACAACTTAGTCAAAATCCTCCTGATGAGGGTTTAGCTGTGAAAGGGACCTAATGAGCGTCAAGTCATTAAAACATTGGCGTGGCCTCCAGGAGGCAGTAATGTCGCTTACGACCAGACGCCATTCTGACTCTGATTCTACTCCAAAATGCCAGTAGAAATCACATTGTGATCCTTGCGTATTTTCATCATTAGGAATCATATAGGAATGTTGGGACGAGAGGTGATGAGGAAGTAATGGGTAGTTATGGTATAAAGGACCGGAATGTGGAAGGACAGATGATGGTTGATTTTGCAAAAAGAATGGAAATGGTTGTTGTGAATACATACTTTAAAGGAGGAGCACAGGGTGACATATAAGAAGTGAGGAAGGTGCACACAAGTGGACTACATTCTTTAGAACATTCTCTTGGAGATGCATCCTAAAAGAAATTGGAGACTGTAAGGTGGTGCCAGGGAAGAGTGTACCTTCAGATGGTGGTTTGTAGGATGACTTTACAGGTGAAGAACAGGAAGAGAGTCAGAGCTCAACAAAGGATGAGGTTGTGGAAGCTGAAGGAGGAAGACTGAAATTCAGGGATGGGAGGTGAGACAGGCACTGGATGGAGGTGAAGCAATTTTGGACAATTGGAAAAATACTGCAGATGGGGTGAGGGAGACAGCTAGGAAAGTGCTGGGTGGAAGGAAGACACGGAGACTTGTGGTAGAACGAAGATGTTCAGGAAAGCATGAGGAGAAAGAGGTTGGCAAAAAAGAATTTGAATAGTCAGAGAGATGAAGAAAGTAGACAGGAGTATAATGTTAAGCTTCGTGGATGTGTGGCACAGAAAGTGGGTGGACACAACATGCAAACTCTCTGACAAGGCGTTGGCGTAAAAAGGACTTAATCTTTAATACAAGCTGAAGTTTGGTATACAGGTGAGCAGTTGGCGAGGCAGAGGTATCAGGCAGGTGCAAGGCAAAGGTGTTCTCAAAAAACAAGCAGGGTTCAGTGGCACATATAGACAATGTTACCAGGGCTGAGACAAAAGGCAACAGCCGAAAAAACAAAGCAGGGTTGAAACATGGCTACGCAAAAACAGGACTGTGACAAAAGGCTGAAATGAAGACTAGGAAGTATGACAAACTGGCAGCGAGGAGGCAAACACAAAGGGCTTAAATAGAGCAGGTGGTGATTAGGAAATGAGACAAAGGTGTGGGAGAACAATCTGGAAGGGGGCATGGCAAACAGAAGGGACAAGACAAACCCCTTGTGTTTCTCTCAGGCCTTGCCTGAATGTTGTGGCTTTTGTCCTCTTCTTGCCTTAGTGTCTAGTTTCCTTGTGACTGATTTCTTGTTGTTGAACCTGATTTTTCCTAGGATATTTTTGAGACTGCCTGCCCCTGAACAGTGTTGTACATCACTCTGATTGCCTTTGTGCCTTGACCTCTAGCTCTGTTTTTGGACCTTCCACCCAGCCCATCCCCTAATGGACACTGTAGTATGACTTCGCTGACTCATGTGTACCAACCTCTTCAAATGACCCTGATTCTGGTAATAAAGCCTGTGTGTTTTTGTTTTGTTTTTGATGCCAACCCATCTTATCTGTTTTTGGACCTTCCACCCAGCCCATCTCCTAATGGACACTGTCGTGTGATTTCTCTGACTCATGTGTACCAACCTCTGCAAATGACTCTGATTCTGGTAATAATGCCTGTTTGTTTTTGTTTTGTTTTTGATGCCAACCCATCTTATCTCTGCACTGGGGTACTCAACCATCCTCCTACCCATGACAAGAATGGAGTCTCCATGGACTATGATGTTAGCAATTGATATTGCAATCTGTACAGAGCAGGTTGAGATGAGCCCAGAGAGGCAGAGATATGCCCTGGAGAGAAGGGGAATGAAACTCAGTGGGAGCAAGACTGAGTATGTGTATGAATGAGAGGAAGTCGGGTGGAATAGTGTGGTTACAAGGAATAGAAGTGGTTAACATAGATGAGTTTAAATACTTGAGGCCAACTATCCAAAGTAATAGAGAGTGTGATAGTGAGGTGAAGAAGAGAGTGCAGGCAGGGTGGAGAAAGGTGGCAGGAGTGAAGGAGAAAGTTTACAAGATAGTAGTGAGACCAGCTACAGTGAGGAAAATAAGTATTGGAACACCCTGCGATTTTGCAAGTTCTCCACTTAGAAATCATGGAGAGGTCTGAAATTTTCATCTTAGGTGCATGTCCACTGTGAGAGACATAATCTAAAAAAAAAAAAAAATTGGAAATCACAATGTATGATTTTTTAAAATAATTTATTTGTATGTTACTGCTGCAAATAAGTATTTGAACACCTGTGAAAATCAATGTTAATATTTGGTACAGTAGCCTTTGTTTGCAATTACAGAGGTCAAACGTTTCCTGTAGTTTTTCACCAGGTTTTCATACACTGCAGCAGGGATTTTGGTCCACTCCTCCATAAAGATCTTCTCTAGATCTTTCAGGTTTGGAGTTTCACCTCCCTCCAAAGATTTTCTATTGAGTTCAGGTCTGGAGACTGGCCAGGCCACTCCAGGACCTTGAAATGCTTCTTACGGTGCCCCTCCTTAGTTGCCCTGGCTGTGTGTTTGGGGTCATTGTCATGCTGGAAGACCCAGCCATGACCCATCTTCAATGCTGTTACTGGGGGAAGGAGGTTGTTTGCCAAAATCTCGCAATACATGACACCATCCATCCTCCCTTCAATACGGTGCAGTCGTCCTGTCCCCTTTGCAGAAGAGCACCCTCAGAGTATGATGTTTCCACCCCCATGCTTCATGGTTGGGATGGTTTTCTTGGGGTTGTTCTCATCCTCTAAACATGGTAAGTGGAGTTGATTCCAAAAAGCTCTATTTTTGTCTCATCTGACCACATGACCTTCTCCCATGCCTCCTCTGGATCATCCAGATGGTCACTGGTGAACTTCAAACAGGCCTGGACATGTGCTGGCTTAAGTAGAGGGAACCTTGCTGCCCTGCAGGATTTTAAACCATGACAGCATCATGTGTTACTAATGTAATCTTTGTGACTGTGGTCCCAGCTCTCTTCAGGTCATTGACCAGGTCCTCCTGTGTAGCTCTGAGCTTTCTCAGAATCATCCTTACCCCACAAAGTGAGATCTTGCATGGATGGGTCTCTCTTCATTGGCTTCCTGTTAATTCTAGAATAGAATTTAAAATTGTTCTTCTTACTCATAAGGTTTTGAATAATCAGGTCCCATCTTATCTTAGGGACCTCGTAGTACCATATCACCCCAATAGAGCGCTTCGCTCTCAGACTGCAGGCTTACTTGTAGTTCCTAGGGTTTGTAAGAGTAGAATGGGAGGCAGAGCCTTCAGCTTTCAGGCTCCTCTCCTGTGGAACCAGCTCCCAATTCAGATCAGGGAGACAGACACCCTCTCTACTTTTAAGATTAGGCTTAAAACTTTCCTTTTTGCTAAAGCTTATAGTTAGGGCTGGATCAGGTGACCCTGAACCATCCCTTAGTTTTGCTGCTATAGACGTAGACTGCTGGGGGGTTCCCATGATGCACTGTTTCTTTCTCTTTTTGCTCTGTATGCACCACTCTGCATTTAATCATTAGTGATCGATCTCTGCTCCCCTCCACAGCATGTCTTTTTCCTGGTTCTCTCCCTCAGCCCCAACCAGTCCCAGCAGAAGACTGCCCCTCCCTGAGCCTGGTTCTGCTGGAGGTTTCTTCCTGTTAAAAGGGAGTTTTTCCTTCCCACTGTAGCCAAGTGCTTGCTCACAGGGGGTCGTTTTGACCGTTGGGGTTTTACATAATTATTGTATGGCTTTGCCTTACAATATAAAGCGCCTTGGGGCAACTGTTTGTTGTGATTTGGCGCTATATAAAAAAAATTGATTAATTGATTGATTGATTCCCAGGCCGAGGGAGACTGACAGTCATCTTGTGTTTTTTCCACTTTCTAATAAATAATCATAACAGTTGTTGTCTTCTACCAAGCTGCTTGCCTGTTGTCCTGTAGTCCATCCCAGCCTTGTGCAGGTCTACAGTGTTGTACCTGGTGTCCTTAGACAGCTCTTTGGTCTTGGCTATGGTGGACAGGTTGGAGTGTGATTGATTGAGTGTGTGAACAGGTGTCTTTTATACAGGTAACAAGTTCAAACAGGTGCAATTAATACAGGTAAAGAGTGCAGAATAAGAGGGCTTCTTAAAGAAAAATTAACAGATCTGTGTGAGCCAGAATTCTTGCTGGTTGGTAGGTGTTCAGCAGTAACATACAAATAAATTATTAAAAAATCATACAATGTGATTTCTGGATTTTTTTTTTTTTTTTTTTTTAGATTATATCTCTCACAGTGGACATGCACCTAAGATGAAAATTTCAGACCCCTCCATGATTTCTAAGTGGAAGAACTTGCAAAATTGCAGGGTGTTCAAATATTTATTTTCCTCACTGTATGTTGTACGACTTAGAGACTGTGGCGCTATAGTAAAAGACAGGAGGCAGAGCTGAAGATGCTACGAGTCTCTTTGGAGTGACAAGGATGGACAGAATTAGGAATCAATATTTCAGAGGGGCAGCACAGGTAAGACAGTTTGGAGACCAAGAGATGAGACTGGATATGTGCAGAGGAGGGACCTTGGGCGTATAGTTAGAAGGGTGCTGAAGATGGAGCCACCAGGCACAAGAACAGGGAGGCCAAAGAGAAGGATTATGCATGTGGTGAGAGAGGACCTGCAAGCAGTTAGTGAGATAGAGGAAGACGCAGAGGACAGGGTGAGATGTAATGATCTCTTTCCTACAAGAATCCCATATCATTTTGAATCTGATAGGAATTTCATGACAGGATTTCATTTTCCCGTGGGATTCCTGTGCATGGGATCTTTTGAGTTGTGTGACCATTTCAAAGGGAAACACAGATTGAGCTTAAAAATATTTGTGGGATTTTTTTTTTTCCGGTATTTTACTGCTGCATCTATGATACATCTGTCCTGCAACACAGTAAAACAAAATCCAATGCATTATTTCTAACTTTTAAAACACTTAGTAGTATTTTGAAGTCATGCATAAAAAAAAAAAGAAAAAGAAAGCTTAAAGTCTGGTAAAATCTGCTATCGGGACTCTTTAAGACACTTGGGGCCTGCTGGAGTCATAATCTGCTGTCTACAAATGATTTTATGAACAAAGTAAAACCACACAGATGATCTGATAATCCCTCAAACAAACTCAAACACTGCTGCACCTTGTTTCTGTCCCCATTTGAAGTACCGTATTTTCCGGACTATAAGTCGCACTTTTTTACATGTTTTGGCCTGGGGTGCGACCTATACTCCAGTGCGACTTATAAATGAAAAATATACCGGTAGATTCTCAATGAATTTACCGTAATAAAACAATTTTACGTGACAGAGTCGCTCTAAGATTTAAAATGGCCGGAAATGCAATGCATCATGGGCACTGTAGTATGGCAACCATCCTATAGGTCACGCTGGTCGCGATAACCAATCAGAGAACAGAACATTGGACGCGTATTCCTCACTTCACCCAGACAATGATTGTGAAACAGCGTGTGAAGCAGACGAACACGGTGCTTATTCCGGGAGGGCAAACAAAACAGCTTCAACCCTTGGATATCCGTGTGAGCAGAGTTGATGCTCAGAGCTGTGTGGGAGCACTGGGTGAGCGACGGCGGAGGATTAGCATCTGCACTTGGAAGGAGCTGGCTTCGACACCACAGGGAGGTCATGAGCTGCGCAGGTAGGTGCTGCATGGTTTGGCTCGCAATGTGGTCCGCAAAATGCAAACATATCTGTAGGTAAAATGCAGCTCACGAGAGGGCGCTCAAGGCTTGTGTGACTGTTCCTGCGACTTCTGACTACCATAGAAAAATAGAAATTTCAACATTACTGATAACTTAACAAGACAATGGAGAAGGCCAGAAAAAAATGCCACCAAAAAGAAAAGGATACTCTGCAGATTACAAGTTGCGACTGGTGAAATATGCATCCGAAAACGGTAATTGATCAGCAGAGAGAGAGTTTGGAGTGAGTGAGAAACTTGTGAGGGACTGGAGGAAAGCAGAGGTTACTCTAACCAGCATGAAAAAAAACAAAAAAAGCTAATCGCGGGCTAAAAGCTAGACGGCCACAGCTAGAGGAACGAGTCCGCACATGGGTGCTCGAACAATGTGCAGATATTATCATCATAATATCATAATATTATCATCTGAACTTTCATGTTAAGTTAACATACCTGTATGTCCATGCGACTTATACTCCAGTGCGACTTATCTATGGTTTATTTTTCTTTATAATGGATAAAGTGGCTGGTGCGACTTATACTGCGGTGCGACTTATAGTCCGGAAAATACGGTAAATCCTATTATATACTTTTACATGGAATGTGGTATGTGCATGTTGAACTATCATGCACGTGAAAAAGATTGAGTTCCACAAGTTGTGGCCATTATTCTACTGAAATCAAACGCAGAGCTGTGGACTGAATGTTCAGTTCTCTCAGTTGGGTTATATCCTTGTCATCTTCTCCTCCCACCTCCTATTAGTCTAATCCGTTATCACACTTTTTCCCATTAACTGAAGTAAAGCAGTCCATGTGTATCCAATCATTCATATTTACATTTTTTTAGAGTAGGGGAGACCAGCAACAGTTGCAACAGCACCTTTTCATCCAATCAGGGATTGTTAATGTTAAGACTTGCTGAGCCAGTTTCCTTGAGTTTTTGTGTTTTCTAAACTATTTCATTTTTTTACAGTGCACTTTTTGTTGTTAAAGTATGTTTGAAATTTTATGGAATATGCATTTTGAACACGTTTCTGTACACACCAATATAAAATCTTGTTTCAAATGTGCAAAATTTAAAATATTGCCTGAAAGCGTCAATACTCTGAATTCTAGTTTTGTTTAAAATCTAGTTCAAGCTAATGGAGCTCTTACTAGAGTAATAATTTAACATTTTTAACATATAATCTACATGTTTCAGATTAAACTATTTATCCTGCAGCGATAAACTCATGATAATATTAGATGCTAACTAGATTTATTAAATCATATCTTGGAAAATAAATTAGACGCTCTATTTGTTAGCCTAGATGCCGAAAAAGACTTTGATTCAGTAGCTGGACATACCTCTATAAGGTTCTTGAGAGATTTTGGTTTCATAAAAAGTTTATTAGAGCAATTGGCAAGCTATACAAGAACGCTTGCACACAAATTAAAATAAATGGATACCTAACAGATCCTATAAACATAGAGAGAGGAACAAGGCAAGACGCTGGGCTATCCTCACTTCTATTTGCGTTCTCTATAGAACCCCTTGCTCAATGGATAAGACAGAATGATAGCAATAGGGGCGTATCTATATACGGAGAACAACACAAGTCTACATTGTATGCAGATGATGTTTGCTATATCTATGGCAGTAGTGTCCAAAGTATTCCAGAAAGGGCCAAGAGGGTGCAGGCTGCAAAGAAAACCTGCACCCTCTTGGCCCTTTCTGGAATGTCTTTGAACACCACTGATCTAGGGGAACCTACCAATTCACTCCCTGAACTATTCATGCTCCTGGACATTTTTGGAAAATATGCTGAATTCCTACTTAATTTTCAGAAAACATAGATCCTCACACTGAATTATATACTACCAAGACAACTTCAAAATATATTTTGTCTGAAATGGGACCAGGCTACAATGAAATATTTAGGGGTAGTGATCCCAAGGAGACCTCATCACTTGCAAAGATTAACTATGATCCTCTTTTGTCACAAGTAAAATTAGATATACAGAGGTGGAATACCATTCCATTCATGAGCTTTGTCCAAAGGGTTGAATCTGAGACAATGAACATCATCCCAAATCTGTTGTTTTTATTCCAGGCCCTTCCTGTACAACCCCTGGCAAAAATTATGGAATCACCGGCCTCGGAGGATGTTCATTCAGTTGTTTAATTTTGTAGAAAAAAAGCAGATCACAGACATGACACAAAACTAAAATAATTTCAAATGGCAACTTTCTGGCTTTAAGAAACACTATAAGAAATCAGGAAAAAAAATTGTGGCAGTCAGTAACTGTTACTTTTTTAGACCAAGCAGAGGGAAAAAAAATATGGAATCACTCAATTCTGAGGAATAAATTATGGAATCATGAAAAACAAAAGAACGCTCCAACACATCACTAGTATTTTGTTGCACCACCTGTGGCTTTTATAACAGCTTGCAGTCTCTGAGGCATGGACATAATGAGTGACAAACAGTACTCTTCATCAATCTGGCTCCAACTTTCTCTGATTGTTGTTGCCAGATCAGCTTTGCAGGTTGGAGCCTTGTCATGGACATTGACCCTATGTGTCTTTTTGCAAGGAATGTTTTCACAGTTTTCACAGTTTTTGCTCTATGGCAAGATGCATTATCATCTTGAAAAATGATTTCATCATCCCCAAACATCCTTTCAATTGATGGGATAAGAAAAGTGTCCAAAATATCAACATAAACTTGTGCATTTATTGATGATGTAATGACAGCCATCTCCCCAGTGCCTTTACCTGACATGCAGCCCCATATCATCAATGACTGTGGAAATTTACATGTTCTCTTCAGGCAGTCATCTATATAAATCTCATTGGAACGGCACCAAACAAAAGTTCCAGCATCATCACCTTGCCCAGTGCAGATTCGAGATTCATCACTGAATATGACTTTCATCCAGTCATCCACAGTCCACGATTGCTTTTCCTTAGCCCATTGTAACCTTGTTTTTTTCTGTTTAGGTGTTAATGATGCCTTTCGTTTAGCTTTTCTGTATGTAAATCCCATTTCCTTTAGGCGGTTTCTTACAGTTCGGTCACAGACGTTGACTCCAGTTTCCTCCCATTCGTTCCTCATTTGTTTTGTTGTGCATTTTTGATTTTTGAGACATATTGCTTTAAGTTTTCTGGATTGACGCTTTGATGTCTTCCTTGGTCTACCAGTATGTTTGCCTTTAACAACCTTCCCATGTTGTTTGTATTTGGTCCAGAGTTTAGACACAGCTGACTGTGAACAACCAACATCTTTTGCAACATTGCGTGATGATTTACCCTCTTTTAAGAGTTTGATAATCCTCTCCTTTGTTTCAATTGACGTCTCTCGCGTTGGAGCCATGATTCATGTCAGTCCACTTGGTGCAACAGCTCTCCAAGGTGTGATCACTCCTTTTTAGTTCCACCGCCGTGTGGGCCCGTCTCCACCCGGCTAGACTACGCCCCTGCAGATCATTATTCCTCTGTAAATAAATCCATTGTCTAATATCATTTTCTGCTCCTTGCTTTTGGGTTTGTCCTCCACGCTCGTCCGAACCTTAACACAAACAATTCTCAGAATGGGACAAAATGACTTTGACTTATTTGACAAGTTAAAAAAAAAAAAAAACCCTAGGGCTGGATACAATGGATGGCAAATTTAAAACCTGGATCGCTAAAGATATTACAACATTATACTCCATAACAGAATAAGGGAAACTGAAAGATTTCCAAACACCCCAGGAAAATGGTAAATGCACTGCATTTAAATACTGCTGTAGCGGGATGAAGGTCCCGGGTCCTGATTGAAAAGACGTTCCCGCTAGCTTGGCTAACAGGGAATTCCCCTTTGGCTGACCTGGTAGAGGAATGGTCAATAGTGCAAGCCATCTGGGGTTCAATCCCACCGCCGTCCCGGCCACAAAGGTCACAATCGATTGTGACCGCAGGACCTTTGTGGCCGGGACAGCGGTGGGATCGAACCCCAGATGGCTCGCACGGTGGGATCGAACCCCAGATGGCTCGCACTACAGACCATTCCTCTACCAGGTCAGCCAAAGGGGAATTCCCCGTTAGCCAAGCTAGCGGGAACGTCTTTTCAATCAGGACCCAGGACCTTCATCCCGCTACATATTTCCCCACCATTTTTTACTTCATCCCGAAGTCACAGGTGCATTTAAGCATGTTCTGTGACTACCCACATCCTGTTCGTGACCCCAGATTGTGACCGCAGAACCTTTGTGGCTGGGACAGCGGTGGGATAGAACCCCAGATGGCTTGCACTAAAGACCATTCCTCTACCAGGTCAGCCAAAGGGGAATTCCCCGTTAGCCAAGCTAGCGGGAACGTCTTTTCAATCAGGACCCGGGACCTTCATCCCGCTACACTGCTTTTTCATTTGCATCAGAAATTCAAAGCACTTTACAATTACACCTTGCATTCACCCATTCACACCAATGTCAGGCTGCTATGCAAGATGCTCACTACACACTGGGAGCAACTAGGGGAATAAGGGCCCATAGTGATTTTTAGGTCTGGCTGGATTTTGAACCGAGGATCCCCTGGTCTGAAGCCCAATGCTTAACCATTAGACCATCACCTAAGTGGTTATGGCAAAATCATGGCTTAGAAATGCAAGACTCCTATACATACCTGCAGCTACCTCATTACTTCAACCAAGCTGTTAAAAATCATATAGACAATGATGACCCAGTGATTAAAGATGTCTTTTTAGGAATACACTCCTTATTGAGCAGGGGCTCTATATCTAGATTATACAAAGGTTTTATAACTTTAAAAAACCACTCCACAGAACACATAAAGAATAGATGGGAGAATAAAGGTAACTTAATAATCTTAAAGGAAGAATGGTCCAGTTTCTGTGAATTTTAGTGGAAATGTACTCATTCATATACAGTGCATCCAGAAAGTATTCACCACACTTCACTTTTCCTCATTTTGTTTCTTTATTTCCTCAAAATTCTACACAGAATACCCCATAATGACAATGTGACAAAAGTTTTTTTTTTTTTTTTTTTTTTTTTTTTTTAGATTTTTTCAAATTTATTATAAATTAAAAAAAACAAAGGAATCATATGTACATAAGTATTCACAGCCTTTGAGCTCATGTACATCCTGTTTCTGCTGATCATCCTTGAGATGTTTCTATAGCTTAATTGGAGTCCACTTGGGTAAATTCAGTTGATTGGACATCATTTGGAAAGACAGACTACTGTCTACATATAAGGTCTAACAGACTTGGTGGTCAGAGACGTCTGGACACAAATGCAGGACTCAAGTACACAGCTCTGGTTTTTAAGATCATTTACTGGGTGACTCAGCAGGGGGAAAAAGCAGTCCAAAACAGCAAACATCAGAAACATCAGGCAAAAAGGCATGGTTGAAAAAACAGGCAGGTGGTCAAAAACACAATGTGGAAAGCAGAACTAGAAAAACACAGGTACAGAGCTGCAAGTGAAGGCACAAGGTGCAATGATCTGGCGGGGAATTAGTGCAACCAGTGAATCTTATATACAGATTAGAAACAGGTGTGTGGAAAACTCCAGAATAGGGTGTGGCCCAGACAGAATAGGGTGTGGCCCAGACAGTGTGCACCACCCACCACCAAGTTCAAAGAGAGGCGACGGCACGTCACGAATGCCACGTAATATACATTCTTGGCCGCTGATCACGAATGTGATTATTCGGGGTAGAGGCGTCAGGTCTCCTCAGGCACTGCTGCAACCTGTTACCATGTGTTATGATTAATGGCACATGTTGCTGGAGAATTATCAAGAACCATTACGCACGGTCAAGAACAATGTTCCGCATTGTTGCGCGCTATCACACGTAATAGCGCATCGTTAAGTTCTGTCACGTTCTGAATGAGACGAATTGTCTCCATACACACCTATATTCATCCAACTGTCAGCTGTTGAACAATTCAGATCGTCCAGTTTTTCCTCAACAGCCACAGCAGAAGAAGTTTTTGACTGCATGCTTCGTTGGGCTCTGTGCCAGGAAGTGGTGCAGAGAGGAGGAGGAGACCTGTGGCTTCACGCGGCTCTCGTCTCACTCGTTTTCCAAAACATCAGGCACATGCAGCAGGTGGAACACCTGCAGGAGTGCACTGAGGAGCATTGGAACGAGACTTTGGCGTTACTGTCCTCCTTCAGCATACTGCAGCAATGAAACTGAATGCGGTGCAGCAAGGTTTAATTGTGCGCACGTCAGAGAAGAACGCTGTCACGCTCTATTAAGGATCATCACTGATCAAGATGGATCAACATGCTCAGTTGCGACCTCACGACATGAGGCGAAATGAGGGTGGTGCGTGACATTCGTGGAAGATTTTTTGACAGCCAAAAACATGCGCCACGAAATTCATGAATATCACGCACCAACACGCACTATTAAGAAACCTATTCACATGCGTTAAGTCACGTTAAGAATGTCAGGAATGTGCCAAGAATTAGGCAAATATGACATTTGTAACGCATCTTGTCTATGTGTAAACGCACCAATAGGGAAAGACAAAGCCCAAGCAGGAAAAACCTAGCAAGAGAAATCATTTACAGAAAAACAACCACATCTAACTAAACAGAACAAACAGAACAAACATGATACAAAAGTCCAAATCCTGACAAGGTCCCACAGTTTACAATGCATGCCAGAGCACAAACCAAGCATGAAGTCAAAGAAATGGTCTCTAGACCTCTGAGACAGGATTGTTTCAAGGCACAAATCTGGGGAAAGGTACAGAAGGGTACATTTCTGCTGCTTTGAAGGTCACAATGAGCACAGTGGCCTCCATCATCCATAAATAAAAGAAGTTCAGATCCACCAGGACCCTAGAATGGTAGCGAAGGGCCTTAGTCAGGGAGGTGACCAAGAACCCAATGGTTACATCAATCAGTTCTGTATGGTAGAGTGACCAGGCGGAAGCCACTCCTTAGTAAAAGGCACATGCAGCCCAACTGGAGTTTGCCAAAAGGCACCCGAAGGACTCTCAGACCATGGAAACAAAATTATGTCATCTGATGAGACAAACATTGAACTCTTTGGTGGGAATGCCAGATATCATGTTTGGAGGAAACCAGGCATCATCCCTACAGCATGGTGGTGGCAGCATCATGCTGTGGGGATGTTTTTCAGCAGCAGGAACTGAGGGACTACTCAGGATTGAGGGAAAGATGAATGCAGCAATGTACAGAGACATCCTGGATGACATTTCTGGAGAGATCTGATAATGGTTGTGCACCGACGCTCCCCATCCAACCTGATGGAGCTTGAGAGGTGCTGCAAAGAGGAATGGACAAAACTGCCCAAAGATAGGTGCACCAAGCTTGTGGCATCATATTCAAGAAGACTTGAGGCTGTAATTGCTGCCAAAGGTGCATCAACGAAGTATCGCGCAAAGAGTGTGAATATTTATATGCGTGATTCCTTAGTTTTTATTTTTAATAGATTGGCCAAAAAAAAAAAAAAACTTTTTTCATGTTGTCATTATGGGGTTCTGAAAGGAGAATTTTGAGGGAAAAAAATTAAATGTGGAAAAAGTGAAGCACTGTGAATACTTTCTGGATGCACTGTATATGTAGAAAGATGCTGAGGATGGAGCCATCAGGCAGGAGGAGAAGATGAAGGCCAAAGAGGAGGTTTATGGATCTGCTGAGGGAGGACATACAGGTGGTTGGTATGACAGAACAAGGACAGGGTGACATGGAAACGACTGATCTGCTGTGGCGACCTCTAATGGGAGCAGCTGAAAGAAGACAGTGCCACCTAGTGAAATAAATCAGTAGCTTGCTGGTATCTTGGCAGATAGGAGCAGGTGGTTTTAGATAAAGGCAAAAAGATACAAATTATCACACAAAAATATTACATTTGAGCCAACAAAAACCCAGTTATCTGAGCAGTAAATATATTTGAGTTCTCATGTGTATCTAAATTCCAGTTTCTCTGATTGTTCATTTGCTGGACTGACACTTGTCCCTGTGGGTGGTTATTGGATCCAGGCCACTCTTATGAACCGTGGCTGGGAGACCCAAGACATTTGAATGTCTGAATTGATCTGTGAACACTTTGGAGCATCGCCAGAGACACCAGGAGGACAATAAATGTTGGACTGTTACTGTATTGATAGGGCTGATTTTGAGTCCACATGGACATGCTTGGTAAGTATGGGGACAACTGTGGCAAACATCACTGGCCAAGAGGGCCACATTTTGGTGCCGATTATGTACTGTCACCTTGTTAAGAGAAATGTTGTACATGTCCACCCACAGGAGCCTCCTCAGGTTTGGACCTGTGCTCCACTGTGCAGTGGACGACCCCAATGTGTGGAGAAGACCAAGAGGACATCCACGTTTCACAGCCAAGTAAAATGTGGTAGATGGTGATTGTCAACAGGTGGTGGTTGCTGTGGAGGTCTTCAGATGGCTCATCAGGGTGAAGGCGGTGATGCTCTCGCTCCCAAGCCTGACCTGAGCGCACCCTGTGCAACGTCTGTCTGTGAGCAGGACAAGCCAGGCTTTAGCTCACTGCCTCTGGAACCAGCCCCAACACGCCGTGACTGTCATTGTATTTTTGAGTGGGAATGCCAAAAACGCCCACAGCAGGAAACTTCACTTCTTTAACATCTCAAGCTTTTGAGAGTGTATTGATGCACTCTGGGTGCTGTTCTACTTGGAAAAAGTTCAGATAACCTTCAAGTTTGTATATGTTGATAAGATGCGTTGGAACCTCAGCTTGGTTTTGTGGAGCTTCTTTTCTCTCTCAGCATAAAGTGATCAAATAAAGGACAATGATTGGTGCAGCAGAAGACTGTATTTATTTACCCTCCCCCTCCACCAAAAGGTCCACTAGATGTCTTTCACAGTCCTGCATGTCCAACAGGAACAATAACAGACGCCACATATAAAAAACACTTAAATATTGCTGTGTTGTTGACTGTTCAAATAAATACACCGACTGTTTAGACGTTTCCTACGTCTGGTTCCTGACCATGATGCGTTTGTGTGTTTCTAACTGGTTGTTAGAAACAAGTGATGACCACAGAATAAAAGTATGTCGTCAAAAACAAACAGGAAACAGACAGGAACATGTTCCAGGTCAGTTCCATAAAAACAAAAGGAAAACTGAAGATGATTTCAAAAAAGCTTTTCGACATCTGAAGTGTTTAGTGGCAACTTCATACATAACCAACAGTTTAACAAAAATAACTACAGACCCAAAATTAATCAAATTCTTAAAAAAAATTCACACTCCTTTGAAGTTAGAGAAAAAATAAAGCACTTTTTTTAATACAACGGTTTGAAGCCAAACCTTTGTTACATCCAACACAAAAGCTTTTTTTGTTGGGCGGGGGGGCAACAGACATTAGCGAGTTAAAGTAAACACATTTACAGCAGAATGTGATGAAATAGCAAAATAAAAAAAATTAATAAAGTGCATGTGTTCATTCTGAAGAACAAAGCGGACAAACATTCACCATGGTAACAAACGCTGTCACAGGTCAGTGTGGTCACAGGCTGTCAAACACAAGTACAGTCACATGACACCATCTTTAAGTTTAATACAAAAAAAGTCAAGCAGCATGTGCTTCCTGTCCTTTAAATGTGACTTCATTTTAGATCACTTTTAATGTCCAGATTCATCATTTAGACCATTTATTACCACATGCACCAACAGATTCTCCAAATTATTTAAAAGTCATACACAGCACTGTGCAAAAGTCTTAAGCACCTGAGAATTTGTGTGTGAAGGAGGTTCTGACGGGTTTAATGGTTAATAAAAGCCTGGTAACTTTGTAAACTTTAATGGTTGTTATTTTTGAAATCACAAGTTACTTGTTATCTTGAATGTTTTTCTTATTGTTGCCACATCGTTACTTTTTCATTTTAAGGTAAAGATTTTTGCAGATTGTCTTTATAAAGGAGACAATTGATGCCATTCAAATTAGTCTGAACAAGGAACAAAATGGAATCAGAAATTAAAATACTGGTTGAAATAAAGTGTTATATTGGGATACATTTGGATCTTATCAATAATATTATCTAAATAATAATACAATAATAATAATGTGTCAAAGATTTTTGCACAGTTGTGTGTACATATGCTTACAATTTAAAATCATATTTAGTCAGTAATTATCATTTGTACAGAGTGATGCAGGTAAATGTGACCCATTTGAATCCTTCAGAACAAAAGTATGGACTGAACATTTCCTCATCTGATGGTTGTACTGGTACAAAATCATTACTTTGAAAGCCTTTTTTCTGAGGCAATCAAGTCTGACTCCAATTAAACTGAAGCTACATCACTGTTTCAACTTTATTAGGGAAATTTGAGGAAAAAAGAATGGACCCACAGGGAGTGAATGAGTCTTTTACTATTAAAGTCTATAAAAAAAAAAAAAAAAAAAAATGTTTCTTCAATATATGTGAAATCACTAAATTAACTGGAAAGGACAGAAAAATAAGGCAAACTCTTGGTGTCTGGATTCTTCAAATTAAAAGCTTTCAATAATATATTTGATTCAAACTGTGTGCAAAACATTCATGCAGTGTGAATCTTTTCTCAGTGCAGTTCACTGCAGCGCCTTCTGTCAATAAAAATCTGAACTCTGTCATTGGACAAGCACACTTTGCCTTTTTTTCCTCATCGTGCTGTGAGCAGGAGGAGTAAAATCTAATAAATTTATTTGCAGCGACTGAGTTCATCAACAAACCTTTCGCCAGTTTAACAGACAACCCGCTGCCTCTTTCAGCATTCCAGACTCATGCAGACTCGTGCACGCAGCGAATACTTCAATTTCAAGGTTGGCTGCATATAAAAAGAGGTGAAAATTGAAAATAAAGCCACAACAGTTGAGTATAAAGTCCCCATTCATTCATACACTGTTATAAACATTCGAAGCACAAACTGTTGTTGCACACAGTGACGTGACACCTCATCACAATTTTAGTCTCTTTTTCTTTCCCCCAAATGGAAATTTTGTGTAACATCTTTTTGTTTTTGCTGAAGTAGCCAAGGCATTTTATACCAAGAAGTAAACATAAATTATGTTACAAATATCAGAGGTAGAACCCTGACAATTTAGCCAGTGAGGAGATTGACAGGTAGATGAGACAGGCAGACAGAAGCAAACTGACGGCGTCTGTGTTTAAGACAGTGTTTGTAAAAGCAGCAAACGAGGAGTTTGAAAAAGAAGCTAAAATAACAGTTAGAGCACTGGGTATTTTTTGTGTGCGCAATCCTGAGAGTTGTTGTTCTCTCAGACGTACAGGGCGACGTTGCTGTCTGCAGGACAGCGAAGGCCTTCGGTGGAGGGATTCAGGGCTCGGCACGAAGGAGGCTGGGGCTGATGGCCGGCCACCAAGTGACAGCTTTTTGGGTGAGGTGAGTCACAGTCATCTGACGTGAGCTCTGCGATGTCGTCCGACTGCGTGTCGGACATCTCCAGGTCGCTACGGATGCTCTCCGGCTGAGCCAGGGTGACGTCTCTCAGGCCGTCCCTGACCGATTCCCCCGGTGACAGGCCCAATGCCAAACCCGACAATGCCCCGCCCCTTCTGGAGCTGCAGTCTTGAGGCTCCTCGACTGCCGAGGATGCTGCCATGGCAGCAGAGCCCGGAGGCGGGGTCAGGTCCTCTTCGCTTGTCAGGCAGAGATGGCTGGGTTTGGTCTCAATGTCCACCTGGATCTCCATGTTGGTGCACTCCCTGCACAACCAAGGAAAAAGAAGAAATCAGTGTGAAATTTCTATAAACACTCCTCACTAAGTCCTAGACTTTGGGAAAACCTCAGCATGTCTGATGTAAAATGGCACGAGTGAATCAACAGATAGTTAGCTAATGACTTTATCACCTCCCATTTGTTAACACAATAACTCAAAAACCAGTTTGGCTGATGGAGAAGTTAGACGCACAGTGAACGTGTTCTCCCAAAACAACCATAGTTATCCCACCGAATAACTCGCTGTTGACTTTTTGAGTGAAGGGGGTAAATGGGTGGGAGAAAAACTATGGCGTCAGATCAGCGCCAAAACCATACTCGCGTAAAAAATGCGTTCATGTGCGATCGCAAATTATCATGTCACACACCCAAATTATCACTACGTGCGTGCAAATTATGTCTCTGCGCTAGGGTTGGATAATGAGAATCGGTTCTTTTCGGGTATCGTTATGAAATGATTCAATCCACTGATATCAATAGTCTTTTTGCTTAACGATTCCCTTATCAGTCCTTCAGAGCGGCTGTTGTTTTTGAGGGTGTTTGTTGGGAAAATGATCATTTCTCTACATTGATTACAGACCCTGCAGTGGGTCTGTAATCAACTGTTTCTGCATCGCAACTCCACTGTGAAGCGTGAACCAATGAAGCAGCGCTTCGATCCGCCGGCTCGTTGGTTCTTTGATTCGGTGCTCTTCATAAGCAGAAAGACCGCTTCTTAACCCCTCTCAAAGCCATTAAAATATGTCAATCGTGAGTCACTTTTGTGTGGATTAAAGTCACTAACTGGGATTCTTGTCTTGTTACAGACAAGAAACAAGAATCGTCCTCCGTTCCGTTGGCACAGCTCCAAATGCTGCGCGGCTCAGAATTAATAACTTCAATGGGAAGTGCTGCTTTAAATAAAATGACACCTCTTTCCAAACGCTAATACAAACAGTAAACTACAATCAACTAAAACGTTTTTTTTTCCTCCCAAAATGAGACATCCTGCATTCTTTATGAATTACATCCTGATGTGCAGCACAGCCAACTGCAAAAGTTCAGCTCAGAGGTATGGATGATATTTCATGCCAATAATGTCTGAAAGGAAATGCTTTTGACAAAAACTACAGATTTTGTTTATATTTATGTCCAGAGATCAAGGATCCATCATGTACATCAAGGATCCAGGATCCGGTGACCAATTTCATATTTATTTACTTTAAGACTCAATAAAATGTCCATAATTAACCTTAGTCTGTGAAGAAGATTCCCCATTTACATGAACAAATTGTAATCTATTAGATAAATATGATTCAAACCACCGCAGTGCAGTGCCTTTAATACCTACGGCATGCTCTAATCTCTGTAATAAAATTTTATGGTCAACAGTATCAAAAGCAGCACTGAGGTCTAACAGAACAAGCACAGAGATGAGTCCACTGTCTGAGGCCATAAGAAGATCATTTGTAACCTTCACTAATGCTGTTTCTGTACGATGATGAATTCTAAACCCTGACTGAAACTCTTCAAATAGACCATTCCTCTGCAGATGATCAGTTAGCTGTTTTACAACTGTGCTTCTACTTGTGCTTAAACTCCTCGTTTGCTGCTTTTACAGACACTGTCTTAAACACTGTTTTAAAACAGTGCTTCGGTAGCAAAAGCTAATAATTCTGAGCTGGAACAAGTTAGCAGCGGCGTGAGGAGCCCCTCCAAACCCGGAGAAATAATTAATGCAATAAAGGAGTTAAAAACGGTCCTCAAAGGGGATAATAAAAGCTATCACACATGTCAGGTTTGGTGACAATTAGGAAAGACGTTACTGAGCTCACAAGGTTTTTATACAGTACACGCCAGTGACCTTTTGACCCGAAAATCAACAGGCTTCTTGAGGTCACTATTCATAATGAATGCACAAAGTCTGGTCACGATCGGGCCAGTACAACTGAAATTATCTCGTCCACACGGGAAACATCGACTGACTGACTGACTGACTGACTTACTGACATCTCGCCCACTGGCTGCACTGTAGGATAAAAATGAAACAGAGGTCTGTGTGGAGTCACCTGTCAGGCAGCGTGTAGGAGGAGATGATGGATCCGGCCATTCCTCGGGTGCTGGCACAGTCACTTCCTGCTCCCAGGCTGCCAGTCTCCCTCTGAGCGGAATCGTTAGCCAACGCACCCGCTTGGACCTCCAGCCTGATGTCAGACATTCAGATTATAACAAACAAATAAATATTACATATGTCATTACGCTCATTTCTAAAGAGAGCGGCAAAACACTGAAGACAAAGTGTTTAAATTCATGCTGAAGCTTCACCGAACACACGTTGAAATGTTGGGAAATCTTTAATGCATGGAAATTCCACAGCATGTACACTGGCAGGAATGGACAAATACATTAATGCTTAGCACAAATACTGTTTTAAAGCCACATTGTGCAGCATTTAAAGTCACCTAGTGGTGGCTTTGGAGACTACACAATGGCTTCTCTGGTCACAATATTATTTCCCTTTGTTTTTGCTTCTTTGGTGATGGGGATTCATGCTCCCTCCGCTTCTCTTGTGTTGTTTGATCCCCTATTTTACAACCATAAGGGTTCTCCAACTTGTTAACTTGCGCTAGTAACCAGCAGACCAGCTGTAGGGGGACAAAGACTGAATCCTCTTCTTTTTTCTTTAGTCTTTTGGCTGCACTGAAAAATGCAAATGGCAGCGTAAGTATGTCCCTTGAGGGCTCCCGTTATATCTTGGCACCTCCGTGACGGGGGGCGTACTCTCATGTACAGTGAGGCAAATAAGTATTTGATCCACTATCGATTTTGCAAGTTTTCCCACTTACAAAGTATGGAGAGGTCTGTAATTTTTATCGTAGGTGAATGTTTCTGTGTAGGCTCTCAGTTGTCCAGGTGGTTTCCATAGTAGAGAAGCTTGAATCTTCTACTGGACTGGGTTGCTTGACGTGAGGACGTTTCGCTTCAGCTTCTGTGATTTGAAGCGAAACGTCCTCACGTCAAGCAACCCAGTCCAGTAGAAGATTCAAGCTTCTCTATTGTAGGTGAACTTCAACTGTGAGAGACAGAATCTAAAAAAAAAAAAAATCATAAAATCACAGTTTGATTTTTAAATAATTAATGTACATTTTATTGCATGAAATAAGTATTTGATACAATAGAAAAACAGACCTTAATATTTGGTACAGAAACCTTTGTCTGCAATTAGAGAGGTCAGGCGTTTCCTGTAGTTCTTGACCAAGTTTGCACACTGGGATTTTGGTCCACTCCTTCATACAGATTTTCTCCAGATCTTTCAGCTCCCTCTAAAGATTTTCTATTGAGTTTAGCTCTGGAGACTTGGCTAGGCCACTCCAGGACCTAGAAATGCTTCTTACGGAGCCAATCCTTAGTTGCCCTGTCTGTGTTTTTCGGATCATTGTCATGCTGGAAGACCCAGCCATGACCCATCTTCTCTTACTGAGGGAAGGAGGTTGTTTGCCAAAACTTCGTGATACATGACCCCATCCATCCTCCCTTCAATATGGTGCAGTCGTCCTGTCCCCTTTGCAGGAAAACACCCCCCAAAAATGATGGTGGATAGGTTGGAGTGTGATTGACTGAGTGTGTGGACAGGTGTGTTTTAAACAGGTAACAAGATCAAACAGGTGCAATTAATACAGGTAAAGAGTGCAGAATAAGAGGGTTTCTTAAAAAACAATTAACAGGTCTGTGAGAACCAGAATTCTTGCTGGTTGGTTGGTGATCAAATACTTAGTATTTCATGCAATAAAATGCTAATTAATTATTTAAAAATCATACAATGTGATTTTCTGATTTATTTATTTATTGTATTCTGTCTCTCACAGTTGAAGTGTACCTAAGATAATAATTACAGACCAACATTTTTTGTAGGTGGGAAAACTCGCAAAATCGACAGTGGACCAAATACTTATTTGCCTCACTGTTGATATTAACAGCTCATGAAAACATCTTTGATTTTCCAGATTATTACACACCAATGAACAAATGTCTATGAATGCTATATTCCATTTTCTGCTAACAAACACCCATAAAGCCTGCACAATGTAGCTTTAAATACATAATTAACACCAGCTTGTGAGTGTTCTGATTGTGAATTCACATTTGAAATCAGTTTGCACTTATTCAAACCATTGTTCTCTCGTGAAGAGTCAGTTGCCTCACATGAACAGCGAGTGCAATCGGCGTGTTTCTTGTTCTCACCTGCTGTATTTGCTGGTACGGGTTCCCAGGGCGCCACCTGCCAGCGTGTTGAAGTGGGGTGTGTCACCCAGAGTTCCGGGGGCCACAGAGAGCCCCTCGCTAGGTGACGTGGTGCTCAGCCCGCTGACCGCCCCGTCCAAGCTGCTCTCACCAAGGCTCGGCGATTTGAGAGCTCGCCATGCATCTGCCACTGCCAAATCCAACGTAACACATTGTTATAGCCAACACAGAAAGTGCAAACACAGTAAAAGCATCAATTTTCACATATCCAATTTCACCTGTGATTGGTCCGTCATCTTCATCGAAGTCTATTCGAACTCCGCGACCCTTCCCCCTGCTCACACCACAGCCTCCTCCTCGGCACAGAGAGATCGGCACCACTCCGTACACATAGGCCAACATGATGGGAACACCAATACCTGAAAGACAGAAAAATTGACGTTTGTCACTACAAAGTTTCAGAATCTGGTCATCGTTTTTAAGGCACACACGTCAGCAGAGGAACACACTGAGTGTAGGGTTGGGTATTGAGAATCGGTTCTTTTCATGTATCGTTAAGAAATGATTCGATCTGCCGATATCAATAGTCTTGTTGTTTAACGATTCCCTTATTGGTCCTTCAGAGCGGCTGTTGTTTTTGAGGGTGTTTGTCGGGAAAATGACTGTTTCTCTACGTTGATTGCAAATCCCGCAGTGGCTCTGTAATCAACCGTTTCTGCAGCGCAACTCCACTCTGAAGCGTGAACCAATGAAGCAGTGCTTTGATCTGCTGGCTCACTGGTACTTTGAATTGGTGATCTTCAAAAGTTGAAAGTCTGCTTCTTAACCCCTCTCAAAGCCGTTAAAATACGTCAATTGTGAGTCACTTTTGTGTGGATTAAAGTCACTAACTGGGACTCTTGTCTTGTTGCAGTCAAGAAACGAGAATCGTCCTCCGTTCCGTTGGCACAGCTCCAAACGCTGCGCGGCTTGGAATTAAAATAAAATGACACCTCTTTCCAAACGCTGTAATACAGACAATAAAACACACTCCACTAAAGCGTTTTTTTCCTTCCAAAATGAGACATCCTGTATTCTTTATGAATTACATCCTGATGTGCAGCACAGTCAGCTGCAAGAGCTCAGCTCAGATGTATGGAAAGACATTCATGCCAATAATGTCTGAAAGGAAATGCTTTTGACAATAACTACAGATTTTATTTCTATTTATGTCCAGAGATCCAGGATCCACCATGTAGAGTTTATGTCCAGAGTTTAAGGATCCAGTGTCCAATTTCATATTTATTTACTTTAACACTCAATAAAATGTTGTTGACATAGAAAACCTGTAAAGCCTACTTTTAATACACAGAAAATTCACAAGAGGTATCAATAAAGAGAATCAATAGATAAAATCTTATCAATACCCATCCCTACTCAGAAGCACCGAGCATTCTGCAGCAGAGTCTTTCTCAAACTTATTTCTTCACATATTCAAGAAACGACGACTGCCTTGGTTTCTTACCGACGCTGACAGCTGCGATGACGGGGGCCGTGATGATGGACAGGGCCACGCCCCCTGCGACAGCCAGGTTCCTTCTGTGCCGAGATGTCTTCTTCAGCACGTAGTGGGCATGAATCTGCGGCAGAGGAAAGGGGCAGAGACAGATGGGAGTGGACATCAGAGAAAGTGTCAAGAAGATGTGCACGACTAGTTAACATGTTGTAATGCTGATTAACAGCAGCTAAATAAGTTCATCCACCAAAGAAAACTGACTGATGATAAAACTAATTCAGCATTTCCCATAATGCCCCTGGCAGCTGACTGCGCTTCCCAGAATGCACCACGGTGCCAGCAGTGCTCCGCTGTCTCACAGTGCATGTAAAATAGGGCAAATTGAGGATGTGGATGGTGTTAATTTAGCGAGTTCACAGGTGATTATGATGATTATACGTTCTCCCAAGTTGAGATGGTTATCTAGAGGAGGAGGTGTAGCACCTTTGATGGACTTCTCCTGTGTCCCGATGTTGTCTTATTGTCCATACTTCATGAGATGTGTTTACACTGAGTGCTGAGCTCCTGACACCAGAACGTCTCGCGTGAGTTACGGACCGCCAAACGGCGCAAGATTCACAACTGCGAAACACAGAGTAGCTCCAAAAACAACACAAGCTGATGTAACCTGGTGCATTTTTGTTTTTGCCAGAATAAGACAAAAATAAATCCTGTTCTCTAATCATAGTGCAACATCTTCTGCAGTGATTTATTATGAATCATCATTAATCTGCATCTCGCACGTATGTTCAATTCCTTCGCACAGAATTTAGGCTCTTTAAAGGAGCAGGCAAATGTATGTTATCTTAACTTATATAAAACTTACCCAGAATTTATTAGACGTAAGCCTGCGTATTCTGCGTATTTTTCATACGTCGGCATACGCAGGCAAAGTCGGCAAGGTGTGGCAGGCCAGTAAGGTGTGGTGACTGTGCACAGTGTGCCAATCACTTAAAATATGTACCATAATAACAGACATTTTCCACCTGTTACTTTAAAAAAATAAGCCCCACCCCCTCTGTGAGGGAGGTGGAGCAGCTGTCAGTCCATCTCCGTCCCACAGATCAATCAAGGAGCCCATATGTGGACTTCTGTGACATAAATCACACAAACCTAAAATGAGTCACTTCAGACCCAAGTTGAGGTTACAGCACAGTTTCTACAAGCACACACAAAAACCACATGAAAGGCCAAAAATGTAGCTGTAAGCAGTCGCTAAATTTGAATTAGCAGAATATAATCCCCTTTTAAAGGTCCCGTGTCTGTAAATTCAGACTCAAACGTGTCGGTGTGACTGCTGCGCCTGGAATCTGCTTTGAGGACACAGAGGAAGTGGAAGCACCTTTTTCTGGAAAGATTTAAATCTTCAAACTGAAAATGACACACTGAAACAAACAGAAACACACTTTGTTCTGAAATGATGTAAATTCCAGGACTGTGAAGTAATGATGGCATTTTTCTTCACATTCTTTTTTTTTCTTCCTGTGTCTTTCAAGGTCAGGATGAAAAACGTCTTGTGAACTGGCCAGAAATAAGGAAGGAAGTGATGTCATAGTTGGTTACAAAGAGGAAAGAAACTTATCAGGAAGAATTTATCATCTTATAAGCTCCAACTTTTACAAGTAGAACTTGTGAGCACATTTCTGTTCAAGTCAAGATTATTTCTTAATCAGCCTGGGAATATTTGAAGAAACCAGCAAACAAACAATTCTAAAAACAATGATAAGGTTTTACATTAGCTTTGTTTTTTATTTACCAGGGTTTTTATTTTGGTTTTGTTTTTCCTCCTCCTAACGGCCAAATCTACTCTTCTGTCCATGGCGTCATCTTCAATACAAAGAAGCAAATTAAGCCACACTTTGTGGATAAACTCAGTGGACCATCATCTCAGAAACAAAGGGCATGATAAGGTCACAGGTCCAAGGTCATCATCACAGAGGTGCTTGTCTGCTGTCTGTCTGCAATTTCTTCAAAATACAAAAAGCGATTTCAACCTAAGATCGTGGACGACCTTAATGGACCGTCCTCTCACAACACAGGCATGATGTCAAGGTCAAATCACAGGTCATTGTTTAAAATACATTAGGAATCACTATATCTCCGGACAGAGATAAGATCATGAGAAGCAGATTTCTGTATTGATTTTTTCTCGCATGTGGCTCACAAATGTATCAGACTGCTAACGGTCGTCCTGCTGCTTTTTCACTCAATGAACATTGGTTTTGTCTTCGTTACAAATGATATTTATCACCTTTCGGCCGACGTACACCGGAATGCCAATGACCATGGCTGGTACAGCGATGCCAGCGATGAGGGTGATTCCGACCGGAGCTCCGATCAGGGTGCCCAACTGCCACAAAATCTTCTTCTTCCTGCTCCATGGCTTCTTTCCCCAGAATGTACAACCGGATGGACTGATAGAAGGAAGGAATGAAGGAGAGCGATAGAACACAAGAAAAGAGGGAAAAGGGTGAGCATATTTAACCTTAAATAACTCAACATCTAAAATCTAAAATGTTCATGGTTTTGTCTTGGTGGTGGTTTGGAGTATTCTGTGGTAGGACATTCTCTGAAACAACAGTTGGTGGTATTAAGCAACGATTCAGATGAAGCAGCTGGTTAAACATTTGACCAGTGGGACAGTTTGACAGTCTGAACCTGTCAAATGGTGATGATTTTAATGTAGATTAACTGAACTCCTCTCGAGTTGTGTTTTTTACTATCTGATCAATTTTTATGAGGCCTCCCCAAGTCAAGATATAAGCTTTGGGGTAATCAAGCTTTTGCAGTTGCTGCCACCAAACTATGGAATACGTTTCCCCAACCCTGTACTTAGTAAATCTAACCTCAAGACTCGATGTAAAATGGCTTTTAATGCCTTGTTGCGCTCTGAAAATCTACTTTTTTGACGTGTCTTTTCTGATTTTATTCAATGATATGTTCTTACTCCTGTTCATTTTATCGTAAAGCACTTTGGTGACTTTTTGGCTGCTGTAAAAGGTGAAATAAATGTAGATTGATTGATTAAAACTATAAACTGGAAATGTTCACTGGCCTTCTGTACAGGCCCTCACATAAAGTCACCAACTGGAGGAGGTCCGCGCCAACACCAAACACATCACGGAACACCCAGAAAAATATATACACTCCTCACACTCTCTCAACTCATGATGGCATAAGTTGGTCATTTTATGATCCATCCATCCATTTTCTATACCCGCTTATTACAATTAAAGGTCATAGGCGTGAGGCGGGGTGCACCCAGGACAGGACGCCAGTCTGTCACAGGTCCACATATACACTGAAAAACACATTCACACCCACATGCACAGCTGGGGTCAATTTAAAGTTTCCAGTCCACCTAACCTGCATGTCTTTGGATGCAGGAGGAAGTCGGAGCACCCGGAGGGAACCCATGCAGACACGTGGAGAACATGCGAACTCCACACAGAAAGGCCGGGAAGCGATTCCACGACATTCTTGCTGTGAGGCAACAGTGCTAACCACTAAGCCACCGTGCCGTGCTGCCCTATTTTATGATCAGGGTAAGAAGTTTGTTCACCTGAGTCTGTTTTTCATATTTGTAGATTTTTGATATAATCAGCTGCAGGCTCACGTCACGTGTTCACCACTTTCTGAAGGAACAGCGTGTTTCAGCTCATTCAACACATTCTGTTCATTCCTTTCCTGTACTGTGATTTCCTTGTTCCTCATTGCTGATAATTTAGTTCACTCTCATTACAACTTCCTGTACTTGGTTCCATTGATTGTTCTCTCCTACTTCCAATAAGGGGCATGGAACATCAGGGGATGAGCAGGACGTCACATGGTTAATTTTATGTCTCATTCTTACAGGTGGCTCAGATCAGCACTGAATAAACATGGAGTGGATTTGCTCCCTTATTTAGTACAGCAGTCAGAACACAGCCAAACTAATCGGACTGAAAAGACTCGTTATGCTCTGAATAGATTATGGGCCTGATCTTAACGGTCCAAGGGGCATTTGGGCGAGTCCACTTACACATTGCTATTTACATGGCAGACAGTCCAAATATATATAAAAAAAGGAATGTGATGCAAAAGGATTGTATTTATTTTCTTTATCAGTTCACGGGTTGTTTTCAGAATTTCATCTATCGTCACTAAAAAGTGGGATACATGAGCACCCAGGCAGAAGGAGTGAGAGGTTTTCTCATGAGTCACAGGTCTGTGGCAAAGGGTCAAACTGCACTGAGACTGGCCACCAAAGCTCCCTGAGGTGGCATTTTGTATTTATTCATTAGTGTTCATTTTGTTTCAGTTAATGCTTTCAATTTCATTTCCTTGTGTACGCAATCAAGGTGGATGTGTGCCATGAACTTGGTTATGTAAGGCGCATCTGAATATTACACTTTATTCTGTGCTGGACTTTCGACCAGGGTTCAGTTGCTCTGAGGTGGAATCACTCCATGCCCTCTCATAGCAATGCACAGCCCAGTGTCGCCGACCGAACAGTCCCCCCTAAAAATTGGTCCACCCTGCCTTCACTGCGCATGCGTCATCAGCTGCAGTTCACGTATTATTACCTCGTTTCTGCGTCAAAATGCACTCCAGTCATCATCTATCTCAGCGACAGATATCTGAAGCATTTGTACAACAAATCATTTCCACGTAAATTCAGCATTATTGATAAAAGATGATAAGAGATGGATGAAGTGATCAGAGCGCCGCGGCTACACCAGCTGCTAGCTGATGCATTCACTGCGCATCCATCATTTCAAAGCGTCACCAGGTTTTGCCTTGTTTCTGCTTAAAACTGACTTTAGAATGAGTTAAGAGGTTTTACTTTGTCATCTGATGGTTAATAATCACTTTATTTCCTTTGATCGCTTTGGGTGAAGAGTCAGATTCAGACGAGCCGCTGTGGTCCAAAATGACACATGCGCAGTGAAGGCAGGCGGGCCGATTTTTTAGGGGGGACCGTTCGGTCTGCGACACCGGCATCAGACCACACCTCCTTTACAGACCAACATGTCCATGGGCGGACTTTCCTCTCTACTGACAGCACACGACTGGAGTGCTGAGTGTGACAATGTGCACATGGAATGATACTGTTTTGCACCGGTTGAAACAAATGGCACTAGGTTGTGAGTGATACACCAATACGCTGGATGATGGCGGAGCAGAACAGAGTAGGTGTCATACCTGAGGTAGTGCAGGTCAGAGATCTCCTTCATGCAGAGCCAGCAGAACTCACAGCCGCAGACGGCGCAGGTCATGTGATTGCAGCTCCCATCATTCATCTTGATGATGTAGGCGCCACAGCGGGGACAGGGCTTGATGTCATCAGCTTGGGACAGCAAAGGATTTTGTCAAAGCGTGTACGCAATTAAAAATTCTTATTGTTGTGTTGCTACTTTTTCCTGTCTGCATCGATGTAAAAGCTGAATGGAATAAAGGACTGTCCTACAGGAACTGAAGCTTTTATGAGGAAAACGAAAAGGAAAAACCAACAGGAGACAACATTTATGGTTCCGGTTTCTGACTGATTGAATGAAGAATGTGTGTTTGTGTTCTACTTTCTCATTTTTATGCCACTTGTCTTCTGTCTGGCCCCTTGTATCTCTCCATCTCTCTGCTCTTTATGACTCAGTATCAGTCTATTGTTGCCCATCTGGAAGTGATGGCTCACTATTTATTCACTCTGACACAGAGATTTTGTTTTAGCAGCTGTTTGTCAGCAGGATTACAAGTTCATTTTTAGGGACAGTGAACATACTCCGAGGGTTGTTGTTGACCCAACAGACATTTTGATGACCAAGTATCTCAATTTTGACAATCTTACCAGACCTCTAATAACCTCTGCTATTAATTCACAAAATACTTTAACATTTATGAACACATCTTTGCTCATTTGTTCCTCAGGACACCAGCTGGGTTCTGGAAATTCAGAAGTTCTTCATGTGTGCAAAAAAAGAAAAGAAAAAAAAAAAAGACAAACATGTATTTTGGGTCAAGGATGAACGCTGCATAAACGGAAAGTTGATAGGACAAATATTTTTGGAGAAATGAGCCATTTTAGCTAAGCAATAAACAATGGATGTTGTGCTACAGTGCACCATGGGAGTTTTGGGGTTTTGTTATGTTATTGTGGTTCATATTAGTTTAACAATGTTGTTAGTGTTATTGATTCATTGTGTTTTTGTAGTTCAACTGGTTTAGTCAGTTTAGTTAAATGTTATGTTGTTGTTACCATGAGTGAGTTAAATGTCATGTTGGCACCATAAGTGAAATGTGTAGTGCTTTTAATGTCTTCCGCCACCGTCTCTGTTTGTGGGTGTATTAAAAGCACCTACTTGCAGCGGAATGCAGAAAAGACAAAAAACAAAAACAAACAAAAAAAACAAACAAAAAAACGCTGCGTATGCATGCATGTGTTCAACTTCGATTACAGACAAACTGGGGAGAGCTGACATTTGCCGTTTGGTATGCTTATGTATTTTGGGTCAAGGATGAAGGCCACCAAAATGGAACATTGATAGGCCTAATATTTTTGGAGAAACTGCGGATATTAGCTAACAACACTGAACAATGACACTAAAATTTACATTCTGGACCCACACGCCAATCCAGCAGGGAGTGGTAAATCATCTAAATATTAAAAGCATGAGTGCATGATTTTATTTAGTGAGCTCAATGTAAGTACACAACATAAAGTTGTAAATATGTTAAAAATACATGGATGACACAAGAAAGTGAAAACACTTATTTCCTTTGTGGTCCATTTACAAATCAAATGATAAAATAGAAGTAAACATGAAATACTAATAATAGTAATAATATTATTGATAGTAATAATGACGATGATGATAGTGTGTATATGAGAAGAATATAAACAATTCATAAATACTGAGACACTAAATCAATATTACAAAAATTACAGAATTAAAAGGAAATAAAAAGGTTGAGTTCTTAAAAAAAAAAAAAACTGTTGAGGTTTAAGGTTCTAAAAACATCTACATTATAATAGCCAAGTGGCCTCTGTGTGCACGTGTTTGGCTTTGATCACAACAAAACCAGGGAGAGTTGCCATCTGCTGTTTGGTGTTCTTATGTATTTTGGGTCAAGGACAAATGCTGCGCAAATGGAAAGTTGATAGGCCAAATATTTTTTGAGAAATTAGTGATTTTAGCTAACCAATAAACAACTGACACTGTGCTGCAATGCACCATGGGAGCTCAGGGTTTTAAATGTTGGTATTGCGGTTCATGTTAGTTTAGCAGTGTTGTTAGTGTTACTGATTTATTGTAGTTTTTGTTTTTGTAGTTCAATTGGTTTAGTCAGTTTATTTAAGAGTCATGTTGCCACCGTGAGTGAACTGCTTTCAATGTCTTTCGTCACTGTCTGTCAAATTTAAAGCACCTGCTTACAGCAGAATGCAGAAAAGAGAAACAGCTGTGCGTGCATGCGCAATTTTGATCATGCACAAACAGGGGAGAGCTAGCATTTGCCATTTGGTATGCTTATGTATTTTGGGTCAAGGATGAATGCCGCCAAAACTGAACATTGACAGGAATAATATTTTTAGAGAAGCTAAATATATCAGTTAACAACAGTGAACAGTGATATTTACATTATAATCCAATCCAGCAGGGAGCGGTAAATCCCCTACATATTAAAAGCGTGTGTGTGATTTTATTTAGTAAGTTCAGTGTTAAGTACATAACTGTAAATATGTTCCTTGGCCTAATATCTATCTGTGTTGAAAAATCCGTCAAAATCCGTGCAGTAGTTTTGACGTAATCCTGCTAAAAGACAGACAAATAAATGCAGGTGATTTTATGTCCTTGGTGGAATTAATAAAAAATATTTCTTTATATAAAATATTTTCTGAGAGCAAACCTCTCCACATTTTATTCTGTATCTGCTGGACACTGTTGATGCTTAAAAACTGAAGTTTGTTCATGTTAAATGGTGACAGTCAGATGGAAGTTTAACTGATAATCTGCAGTTATATTGCAAATGTAAACAACACTAATAGACCAGTTGTTGTTAAAATTACTGTGTTGCACTGCTGTCATAAATTTGCCACTGATCACTGTTCGAATATTAAACTATTTAACAGTAAAAGTTTTGAGTAAAAAATAGAACTGAAACGATGTAGTTGAAGCTGCCGGATGACAGCACTCAGGCTGCTGTGCGGAAAGTCTGATATAAATTCTGTCCTATTTCTGAGTGAACGTTTCCCAGAGTGTGAGAACGCTGGGAGCCAAGACATAACATACAAGAGAACGTTGAGTCAGCACTCCAACAGAGACACACGAGGTGACGAGGAAGAAGATGCAAAGACTTTCCCGAAGAAAGGAAACTATTCTGAGACGGGAAAGGTTTTTTACCTGTAACCCGCACAAACACACACACACATACACTCTCTCTTTCTCTCTCAAAGCAGACGTCTGCCTGACTGGTTACATCTGATCCAAATACTCTCCAGCTAGTCAGAGTCATGTTTCTGAATCCTCACCGGGTCCTTGCTCCTGTGTGTAGCTGGGGGAGTGGTTGCTGTGGGTATGCAACGACTGCGCTCTCTGCTGGCGGGCTGAGTCACAAGTCTGGTTTGGATGCCATGCCTGCTTGCAGTGGTAGCAGAACTCTGCACCGCAGCCCTCTCTGCAGCACACCAACCTGGGACAACTGGCACATCCTGAGGCAATGACGGCAAACCTGAGAATAAGACAGGAGACAGTTAAATGGCGATGCAATAAAGTGGACATAACATGCTCAACTGTTTACAAAGCAAAGATAACAGAGCCCAGGAAAAAACCATGTTGCACACCACAAGACGAAGTCAAAAAACTTAAAATCTCCTCAACAAATTATAAGGTCATGTACATTATGCACAAGTCTTTATTAAATAACACCAATGACTGTATGAAGTGGGAACACAATCTCGGTCAAAATTCACAATGAAATATTTTGTAAAACAAATAAGAAAAGAGCTTAAATGATCTCAGATGTTTCATGACACAGCTGGCTGGGGAATTGTACAAAAAAATAATTTACAAAAAATGGCTCTCATCTCTGTAATTATACAAAGCAAAGGGGAACCAGATAAGAACCTTGTGGTGCACCACAAGACACATTGTGAGCTATACTGACTGACATTCTCATGAGAATAGAGAAAAAAAACACACCAGTGCTGACAAAGATACAATAACTGTTAAGATACAGCCATTGCTAAGTTTTCTCTATGTACAGAATTTAAAAAATGAATAAAAAATAAAAACCCCAAGATCCACTTCTTCAAGCTTCAGTCCACATGAGTAGACTGTATGCCAGTTAGGAAGAGCAGAGGTAAAGCAGGTACAAACAATTAGACACAAGTATTAAAAAAAAAAAAAGAAATTAAACCAAAAACACAAAGTTAAAATATGTCCTGACCCCTCGGCACTACTTTTTGCACATGCAAGGGTTTATGGTATAAGGTTTTCTGTGAAAAGCGTGGAGTAGTGATATCTTTTGCCTGGTAAGTTTATGGATTAGGTTTAGCATCAATGTGTCATTTTTTAAAGACATAGGACAGCTCGTTATTTGCAGAAAATAACGCTGACGTGATGTTTATGAGCACACAAACTGAGCAAAATGCTGAGATCAAACATTTTTTCCCTGCAGGGAACAAACTGAGGAATAAATTTGTAAATGGAACTGCTGAATGAAGTGAGGACCTGAAATAAATAGACTAATGGTTCAGTTCGACCTTAAAGCACTTTGTAGACTGACAGTGGTGTCAGCGTTTTGTGATGGTACTAATGAGAGAAAAGAGCCAGAACAAAGTCAATCAATGCAGAAAACACAGAGACGAGCAGTTCATAGGCGTGATGTCATTCAGATCGCAACACATATCCGACATGCAGGTCATGATCAACAGAGAGACAGTAAAAAGTCAAATTAGCAATGGACAGTGGTGGGCACACTTTCACTAATCTGTTAAATGCTAATTAGTGAAGCTAACTTTTTTGTTAGCTGATTAGCTTTTCAGCTAACTTTGTGACAACTGGTATTCACACTGCCATCTACTGGATGGCAGTGATCATCGCAGTGCCACACATTCAGTAAAAGTGCTAAATCACTTAAACAGAATGTTCAGTTTTCAAATTCTTTTTTTTTTTTTTTTGCAAATGAAAAAAAATGACCTATTTACAAATACAGATTTATTTGTAAAAACCAACACACACATTAGAGTAACTTTTGTGTGTGTTTTTTTTAACATATACCAACCACAGATGACAGGAAACTAATTTTCCCATAATGCTTTTCAGCATGTGTTCTGTAAAATGCTAAAACCTTCAAAATTAGTGCATTACTTTAAAACTAAAACATATAGCTGATATTTTTACTTTGTAAAATGACAGAGGTGAAGTTAATTTCAATAACTTGTCCAGAATTAGTTTGTTTCAAAACTGTCTTGCTGTGCATGACTCCTGTGATAAGTCTGCAAGTCTGTATGGCTGTGAAAATAAATTATTATTTTTTTGCTCACCTTCCTTTCTCTCCCCAAAACACCAACTGGTTGTTAGTGCAAGCTCACAAATGTGACTGCTGTAATTTTTTGTGAAGGATCATACATATTGTTTATCATAACCAAAGGCAAACAAGCACGCACACCCCTCACCAAAGACGGAAGAACATTAAGAGAAACAAACTTGTGCCTGGTGATGACATAACCAGCAAACTCACCACTAGGTGACACTAAATCCTACTTTAAGTTGACTTAACACAAATTAACCAGGTGTATTCAACTTTAAATGTTTTAATGGTTAAACCATTTAAGTTAACTGAAATGTTTCTTAACCATCAATGTTCAAGTTGGATTAACTTATCGGGTTTTTTCAGAGGACAACGTATCAAAGTGAACAGAACATGCCATTTGGCCACGACGCGCTCCTCATTACCGCCTGGTGAAGCACGCCTTGTTTTCAGGAAACACAGAATTAACAAATATCAGGGGAGTGTAAGGTTTGCTGTCATCAGGACAAGAAAAGACACGTTCTGGCATTTCTGCAGCAGTTTGCCATCAAGCTTCAAGCACGGCGTCGGTCTCAAAGCGCACGCGTGCAAAATGTAGCTTGTTGAATCACAACCACATTTACATGTAAGTTAAGGTGCTTTAAAGTCATATTAAAACAGTTATGACTGGGTTTTCCACTGGGTTTAAATAGCTGAATACACACTGTTACCTCCAGAGCCCCTCTGCTTCTGAACAAGACGGGTGGAAAAAGTAGTCTGAGGATTTTAAACAAAGTTTTTGGGGAGCGAGAGAGACAGAGACAGTTTGACAGACATCTACGCAAATTTAGATTTGTCTCCAATTCTGTGAAATTCCCAAATTCTCTACATCACGTTAGCTTCACTTGCCAACACTGATTCAGTCAGCTCCAGCAAAACGGTCATTTTGTTCCCCTCAGAGATGTCACATGACTGAGGGAGTCCAATCCACGGTACACTGAGACCGATGCGAAACCTGACATTTCCAAGAAGGCAAATGGAGAAAGTGAAAGCAGACAAAGAACGCACAGGCGGTACGTGACATCATCAGACGGGCTGTAAATGTGAGCTGGAGTGAGTCAGAGGAGGAGTTTATGAGGGCTGACTGTGTGTTTACAGGAAGCAGTCCTGTGGGTGTCTTTAACCACCTGGGAATCCTGCTGAGACTGCAAACACAATCTAACAGCACGTACACACCGCGGACCAAGCTTCATGGCACAATGATTTAACACTGAACGCACATTAACTCTCACAGCCGTCCAAACCCATCAGCCAGCGCGCAGGACGGACGCACCAAGTGCACGTCCACTCAGCACGCCTCGATCCCTTTAATTAACTCCTGTTACCCCGGCAACACTCCCTCATCACTAGTCTCCACAGCAACTGACAGACAGGCAACACACACTCCAGTCTTATTGAACAACAAGCCTGTCAGTCACACAGGTCAAGACCTCATTGGACGACAGCCGATTAGAGCTAAAATCAGGTAGATTTCACAATCGATAGATTTGCCTGAATGACACACACACATTACATATACATACACATAGATAAACATGCAGGCCACTTTATTAGGTACACCTGTTCAACTACTTCTTAACACCAACTGCTAATCAGACAATCACATGACAGCATGAAGACGACTTGCTAAAGTTCAGAATAAGCAGAATGGAGAAGAAAGGGGTTTGTTTATGTGACTGAACGTGGCGTGCTTGTTGGTGCCTGACAGACTGGTCTGAGTATTTCAGAAATTGCTGATTTACTGGGATTCTCACACAGAACCATCGCTAGGGTTTATGGCAAATGGTACGAAAAGAAGATATTCAGTGAGCGGCAGTTGTGTGGGCAAAAATGCCTTGTTGATATCAGAGGTCAGAGGAGAATGGACAGACTGGCTGAATGGGTGACCACGTGATGCCGTCAATATGGACCAACATCTCTGAGGAATGTTTCCAACACCTCCTTTAATCTATGCCATGAAGAAGCAAAGACACCTTGACACTTGCATGAATTTGATCCACTGGCATGCAATCTTAAGTGCCACTGAGGAAACTTGTTGTAAACCGCGTGCAAACTGTGCGAGGCCCTGCTCGCAATGACATGCAGTGTTTGCGAACAGGTTATGCAATATTCACGAAAGTGGCACGAAATGTATGCATGCCAGAAATTTTGAACATTTCAAAATATTCTTTGCACACTGGCACGCAGCCTCACACAGTTTACAACATGTTAACTCACTGGCACCCAAGATGTCAGTGCGGGGACCAAATTCACGCAAGTGTCAAGGTCCCAAGATGTCAGTGCGGGGACCAAATTCACACAAGTGTCAAGGTTGCTTAAGGGGTCCAACAAGGTGCTAGCAAGGTGTACCTAATAAAGTGACTAGTGAGTGTGTACACACACACACACACACACACACACACAAAAAACAGTTTGACTCAGAGAGAACATGGTCCTGTTGAGGAGGTCACCAGTCCTCCTCTACTGACTAAAACAAACACATTTTCCTTTTATGTGTGAATAAAGCACACCAATTGGCTCCTGTTCAGTCCGACTGTTTATAATCATTTGAACTTTTGAATGTTTTTGCGACTGGAACTTTTTTCCTTCCTTTTAAAATCCACTGAAGGAACTCTAAATTGGTTTTAACTCAGGTCAAATCTAAAAGGTACAGTGTGCAAAATTTGGTGTCATATAGTCATTGTCAGTAATTTGGTCAACCCCACATTGAACGGTTATAAAATACCCCCTAGTGTGCCTTAATTGAGAGAGCGGCGGCGTGACGAGACGGAAAGAACGGTCATGTGACTCATGGTGCTATCTTGGGTTCAAAATAACATTCACTGTTAATCTGTCTGCATGGAAATCCCACTATTTTATTTATTTATTGATGGGTTGCTGTTCATCCAAATGCACAGCAACCCGTCAATAAATAAAAAAGTAGACACAGCAAGGGCTTCAAGATGTACAGATTCCCTTCCGATCTAAACAGAAGAAAAATTTGGGAAAATAAAGTCAGCCGTGTGGAATGGAAGCGAATTCATCATCAAAGCTTTGAGAAGTAAATTTATTGTTCAGTTCCATGTACAGTAAAACTCACCTAAACCGTCAACGTATAAACCAGATATTCGGTCACCAGACCATAAAAAAAAAACAAACAAAACAAAGTTTTTGTATTGTTTTCCATGTAATAAACACAGCATATAATGGATTTTCGGATTTTCGCTCACATCGGATAAAATGTAGCATCCATCGCAATGTAGTTCCATTAAAAACCCAGAGCAGTCTGGACATGCACAGTAACAGGAGGTACAAATTAAAGTTCAGTGCTGACACTCGCCGATTTGAGTAAAGTGGGACCGGAGTCATTTCTGTGATTAAAAGTCAGTTTAATTTTTTTTTCAAACCGTGCTCAAACTGGGACCTGAAGCCTGACGTGCACCTGTTAAATCATACACAGAAGGCTGTGATTTGACACTTTTCTGCTTTTACTCCATCTGCCATCATATTATAATTGTATTTGCACTGCGCACGCTGATTAAAAATGGATCAGAAAAGTCTGCACATTTACAGCACAAAGTCGATAAAAGAGGAAAAAGTACAGCTTACCTTTGATGCGGAGGTGATAATTGTAGAAAGAAAAGCTTGTCAAGATTAGTCAAGAATAAAGTATAATCCAGAGAAAGAGATCTTTAAAACTGTCACGCACATCTTTGCATGACACAGAGTGACAGAGCTGCAGCTGCATAAATCAGGCTTTAAATTACAACCCCTGGCAAAAAATATGGAATCACCGGCCTCGGAGGATGTTCATTCAGTTGTTTAATTTTGTAGAAAAAAAGCAGATCACAGACATGACACAAAACTAAAGTCATTTCAAATGGCATCTTTCTGGCTTTAAGAAACACTATAAGAAATCAGGAAAAAAAATTGTGGCAGTCAGTAACGGTTACTTTTTTAGACCAAGCAGAGGGAAAAAAAAATATGGAATCACTCAATTCTGAGGAAAAAATTATGGAATCATGAAAAACAAAAGAATGCTCCAACACATCACTAGTATTTTGTTGCACCACCTCTGGCTTTTATAACAGCTTGCAGTCTCTGAGGCATGGACTTAATGAGTGACAAACAGTACTCTTCATCAATCTGGCTCCAATTTTCTCTGATTGCTGTTGCCAGATCAGCTTTGCAGGTTGGAGCCTTGTCATGGACCATTTTCTTCAACTTCCACCAAAGATTTTCAATTGGATTAAGATCCGGATTATTTACAGGCCATGACATTGACCCTATGTGTCTTTTTGCAAGGAATGTTTTCACAGTTTTTGCTCTATGGCAAGACGCATTATCATCTTGAAAAATGATTTCATCATCCCCAAACATCCTTTCAATTGATGGGATAAGAAAAGTGTCCAAAATATCAACGTAAACTTGTGCATTTATTGATGATGTAATGACAGCCATCTCCCCAGTGCCTTTACCTGACATGCAGCCCCATATCAATGACTGTGGAAATTTACATGTTCTCTTCAGGCAGTCATCTTTATAAATCTCATTGGAACGGCACCAAACAAACGTTCCAGCATCATCACCTTGCCCAATGCAGATTCGAGATTCATCACTGAATATGACTTTCATCCAGTCATCCACAGTCCACAATTACTTTTCCTTAGCCCATTATAACCTTGTTTTTTTCTGTTTAGGTGTTAATGATGGCTTTTGTTTAGCTTTTCTGTATGTAAATCCCATTTCCTTTAGGCGGTTTCTTACAGTTCGGTCACAGACGTTGACTCCAGTTTCCTCCCATTCGTTCCTCATTTGTTTTGTTGTGCATTTTCGATTTTTGAGACATACTGCTTTAAGTTTTCTGTCTTGACACTTTGATGTCTTCCTTGGTCTACCAGTATGTTTGCCTTTAACAACCTTCCCATGTTGTTTGTATTTGGTCCAGAGTTTAGACACAACTGACTGAACAACCAACATCTTTTGCAACACTGCGTGATGATTTACCCTCTTTTAAGAGTTTGATCATCCTCTCCTTTGTTTCAATTGACATCTCTCGTGTTGGAGCCATGATTCATGTCAGTCCACTTGGTGCAACAGCTCTCCAAGGTGTGATCACTCCTTTTTAGATGCAGACTAACAAGCAGATCTGATATGATGCAGGCGTTAGTTTTGGGGATGAAAATTTACAGGGTGATTCCATAATTTATTCTTCAGAATTGAGTGATTCCATATTTTTTCCCCTCTGCTTGGTCTAAAAAAGTAACTGTTACTGACTGCCACAATTATTTTTCCTGATTTCTTATAGTGTTTTTTAAAGCCAGAAAGTTGCCATTTGAAATGACTTTAGTTTTGTGTCATGTCTGTGATCTGCTTTTTTTCTACAAAATTAAACAACTGAATGAACATCCTCCGAGGCCAGTGATTCCATAATTATTGCCAGGGGTTGTAATTAAGTAAATCATCATAAATTGTAAATTTATGTAAATTTGATAGCTTAACTATTTTTATATGTATTTTGATAGTACCTGTACCTGGATGTGTTGCTGTATGTGGTTAAATGGTTTTTAAAAATGTTGAAAACATTAAAGAATTATTCGATAGTTCAGCACAGTTGGGCCCAAAATGGCACCATGTTCTGAGTTGATGCCACTCTCTCTATCAAGGCACTTTAATACCCCCTGCCTCCGCCCTCCAAAAAAATTAAACACTGCGGCCTTCCCCTTTAGTGAGACCAGTATTCCTGTATGAAACCACAGAAACATTTCACTGAATTTCTGTGTCCCACACACAGATAAACACAAACACAGTGAATCACTCGAACGCCTCATTTGTTCCACATACTGATCTGGAGCCGATCTACCTTTAACCCGACCACAGGATGCACTCACAGACCTCTAACCCACTTACCTCCCACTGTGACATTCAGCTGGGCTCTGACAGAGCATGATGCCCTGCCTCGACCTTCTCAATAAACTAAAAAGAGATCTGTGGAGATAAGGTTCCTCTGAAATGTAGGCAAATAAAGAGGAAAGAACCAGTGAGGAAATAAGATCGGAACAGATTAAATGTCAGAGAGAGACAGAAAAAGAGGATGTTAAGCCTGATAATGACAAAAAATGGTTACCCAAGAGCCCTTTTACAACACTATAATGTTTTTTTAAGGGTTTGACCTGATAACCAGCTGTCAGCACTTCAGTTGGTCATCACAGCAGGAATTCCATTTAAAAATGACAAGTTACTGCCATCACTTTTTCCATTTTAGGCTTAATATGTCCTAATTTTACTGATGAGTCCAGCCCTCTGTCAAAAAATGTGTACATCATAATGATGCCTGAACTGTTGACTATGACATATGGGATACCTCAGAGTTCTGTTAAGGGTCAACTACTGTTCTCTTTGGTCAGATTATATGTAGCCATGAAACTGACTTTCACCGTTATGCTCATCCACGTCACAGTACAGAATCTGAGGACAAGCACCAGGACCAAAGGGCCCCAGGGCCTATATAGGATTTAAGGGAGTTAAACCTATTGACATTTCACCGATAAAGCTCTGATCACGTGAACTTGCATGGTAGACATCCAGCTGTGGATCAGACCAAAGATTAGCAGCAAAGATGACAGTTGTGCAAAGGTCATGGTGGAGATCTTACCCACAATCAGGTGCAGGGCACCATCGGCAGTCTGGATCAGAGGCGAGGCACCTCCTCAGCAAAAACTCCTCATACTTCTCCAGCAGAGCCGCATCATCCAAGATGTCTGCCACCTGCCGCGGAACCAGTCGCTCGGCGCACTCGGGGCAGCTAAGCTGGACCCGGCTCTCGGTGATTTCGATGCGAAGGTACTGCCGCAGGCAGCAGAGGCAGGAGCGGTGGCTGCATCCCAACAGCTCAGGGAGCTGGTCAGCGGGCTGGCGTACCAAGCACAGTGGGCACTCCAGGAGGTTGGCCTCTGCAGATGAGGGGGCTCCATCCAGTGACGGCTGGCTGGAAGAGAGGGGTTTGGAGGGGCTGCTGGAGGAAACATCCTGTGCAGTGGCAGCAGCAGGTACAGCAGTGACTGGAACAGGTGCTGCGGTCAAGGCAGAAGAGAGAAGCTGCTGTGGAGTCTGACTGTGCTGAAGATGAAGCTGCTGAGATAAAGGCGTCGCAGCTCCTCCTTTGGGGCCCCGGGTCCCTTGGGACCCTCTTTTGCTGTGGAAAAGGCTGTGAAAAGAGATGCGGCCCTGGCGCTTGTTGGCCGTACGGCACTTGGGGTTTGGAACAGCGCTCACGGAGGAATGTGGCGACTCAGAGTCCTTTTCTGAACCCATTTTAAAAACAGCGGTGCAGTGTGGTGGTTTCTCTCCTCTGACACTGTTCTGTAAGTGTCGTCAAACTGGAACTCCCCTTCTCTTCCCTTCTTGTGAGAACTAAAGCCTTATCAGGAATGGACAGCGAGTGATAACAGAAGACAAAACAGAAATTCAAAAAGATGACGCAAGTTCCTCTTAGAAAAAAAAAAGTCCCTTTAATGATCAGAGCTTGGCTGAAACGTGGCAGAAAAAAGGTTCAAAGAAACAAAAGTATCAAATCTTTTAACTCCTGGGAAGGTTTCACGGTCAAACATGACGGTGGCTTTGACTGTCAGACAAACTTAGAGATAAGGTCGATTTCTACTGAAGACAGTCCTGAAGAAAAAAACATAGATGTCCACCACAGAGCTGGTCCACGGTCAGGGTGGGACGTGAGGTTCCTCTCCAGAGTTTGTCGTCTTCTCGATCGGCTCCGCTGTCTCCGAGTCTGTTTTCTGTTAGGAAGAAGAGAGCAGGAAGTTAAGACAAAGAGCATGCTCAGTCATCCCCGCCGCCGCCGCTCACGTTTCTTCCTTCAGGTTGACCATTAAGTCAGAGTAACTTTAAAAGCTCTGACAAATACAGAAGACCAGGAGACGAGCAGCAAACCACCTGTCCATCATCTCTCCATCAGTGTTTCCGTCACTGAGCACCAGGAGCTCTTCTTAAGTGTGCTGCTCGTGCTGTTGTCATGGTGACCCTGCCTGCGTGAAGCAAACGGTAACCCATTCTGTGACGCTGACACGTATGTAAGCACACAGCTAAATTAATACACACAGTGCAGAGGTGCATTGATCACAGTGTGTTAGGTCACAATCATTACACACCTTTTTATTTGTTAAAGTTCTCTGTCAACAGAAACAGGAAATGTGCGTCATGAGAAAAATCACCAATTTGAATCTAAATGATAAAATCAAAGTCATATTACCTCATTTACTTTTACCAACTAAGGAAAAAAAAAAATATTTTGTTGGCTTGAAGTTTATGACATGATTGAGTTTGACACATATTTATGCAATCGGGTGATGTTCATTCATTCATTCAACAGAACAAGCCATGTTTTTAGAATAAATTTTGTGATGTTGCTACATATCCACAATGTGGTCGCCAAGCAGTTAGTGTGCTTGTTTCCAGAACAGAAGGTTGCTGGTTCAAGGCTACCCCTGCCCATTCTAGTGTAACATGAAGTTGCTTCAGGAAGGTCATCCAATGTCCCAAATCAACATGCACATATTAGATATGACGAACCTGAGTGAATAAGACAGAAACTGAAAGAATTCACTTTTTTGTCAAATATACAAAACTTAACTGCATGAAGATTAAAGGATTATTAAACGACTGTGAGGTCTGTACGGGGAAATATCAGACCGACGTGTTGTCAGTACGTGCAAAAAACACGGAGGTCTGATATCCCCATACAGACCAAGCAAGTAAGGTTAATTATTCGTTTATCATATGGCTATTATATAACACGCAAACTTACAACATCGCAGGAATATGAAAGCTGCTGATGGCTCGTAGTCCGACTTGTTCGCTTCACCTCCATGAAGAACTTGCTAACAGATGGTTTCAATCAGTGTGTTTTTTCAGATGCTGTTTAGATATTTATGGATTACGTTCATGTCCGACTTCCTTTTGTAAACATATTATGGTGATTTTATTCTTTATTAGTTACATTTTCTTTTTCTTATGCTAGCTTGCCTTTCTATTGTGACCTGAATAAAACCACTGTGCCTTTGCGTGCTAAAAAGTGCTGATAAACCAGTACTGAGATGGGATATGAAAACATGTTTTTCTATTTTTCTGATGATTCATGTAACTGAGACAAGGCCAAGTTTGTTTGTCTTATTGGGCAATCAGGAGACGAGGTCAAGTTGTTTTTCTCATTGAGGCAGGGGTGACACATGCAGCTCAATCAGGATGGGGGGGTTGTATGATATTTCCTTTTTAGGTCATGATCAGCGCTGGGATACAAGAAGAAACAAGACTGCACTGCGTGCAGGACGAGAAGTGGACCAATCAAGATAAATACAACATCTTAGCGTAGTGACGCAATGTTTAGACAGAAACTCAGATAGTATATATGGGTTCAGGGAGAGATAGACGGGGTTTCTGCTCAGAGCCTGATTGCTAAGGCAAACAAGCGGGAACCCAGAGACTGTTATTGTTGCTTTGGCTCATTCTCTGTATTAAAGGTGAGGTCAATCTGAGAACTGGACTGAGTCCTGGTCATCTTTCCCTCTCTCATCAATGGACGTGCGGGGTGTGACCGAGGTAAATTGTTAAACAATTTCATGTTGATGTTTTGGGTTTACAGTTGTGTGATACTGTAGTTAAAGGTCCGCTCCAACACTTTTTCTAATTGGGTTTTTAGCTTTTGGTTTGTAAAGAAAATACGCATTTCGGACCGATTGCCATGGAAACCTGTCCGATATGGGAAAATATCGGACCAGTAATCAGCCAATCAGAGTGCGCATAGCATCGCAGCCATATAATAATCGGAATTATTCAATGAACTGAAAAACAATTGTGGCATTTAACATGAATGTTGGCAGCAAATGAACATGGTGTTGATTTTTTTGCCAAAACTAATTTATTCACCAAACAATAAATAAATAGCAGTCAGAAATGCAGGCAGCATGGTGGAATAGTGGTTAGCACCGCTACTTCACAGCACAAAGGTCATGGGATCACTTCCTGTCTGGTCATTTCTCTGTGGAGTTTGTATGTTCTCCCAGTGATTGCATGGGTTCCCTCCAGCTTCCTTCCACTTCCAAAGACATGCAGATTGGTTACTCTCAACATACCATAGGTGTGAATGTGTCTGTATGTATGTGGTATCCTGTTTACCCTGAACAGGACGAACCCTAGCTCTCACCCTGTGACTCTTGGGATAGACTCCAGCACCCCGTGACCCTTGACTGGAGTAAGCGGGTATAGAATATGAATGAATGATTTAGAAATATCATGGTCAGGACACCAATCTATCACAGGGCCCATCAGAATCAGAGTGTGTGTATTTGAAGTGAAGCAGAGCACAAATATGCTTTTAATCCATGCACTGTGGCTCTGCTGATGAACAAGCAGAAGGCATCGCATGGTAACAGTTCATTCCACTACAAAATGTAGTGCAATGGAATGCAGATTGAGCTCTGTGAGAATTATATTTAATATATCTGACACTGATTAGTCCATCAAAAAAAAAAAAAACACTTGATGGAACTCAATTCTGACTGTTGGCATCAGGTCAGGACATTCTTAAAAGCAAGTGCAGAATCACACCATTTCTGGTGAAATTTTTCTGGTGAACTTGTACACTTCTGAGATGACACACATGCTCAAATCATGCCATGATTTATAATTATCATGCATTTTTTTTGACAACTTGTATTTTCTAAGCCACTGACTGTTCATATTAAAGTACTGCTGAAACAACAGATCTGGATCAGCATGTGTTTCTTTACCTGTGGGTTTGGTTCTCCGACAGTCATTATGTGGTACCAAACGTGCACCGACAGCTGATTAATGATGCTGAGGGTCTCATCAGGCAGACAGATAAATAAATCTGCAGGAGTAAATTGGCAGATGGGCCTGAACAGGCTGAAAGGACTCCACAATCTGGACTGGATTTGTTATCCACACGCACACACTTGGTTCAACACTTTGTCCTCCTACTCCACTGCTGCTCAGTACACACAAAACCTGCTTCTTCTCTCACTCTGGCTGCACTGCCACCCTGCTTTTGCATTCTCTCTTGTTTCAGAGCTGACTGCAAGCTGCCATCACGGCGTGCCCTTCAGACCTTTTAAATCTCTCAATCATTTTCTTTCTCCACACTGTTTTCTACATCAAGCCTTAAAATAAAATCAAAGTCAGGTTCAGCTGTTCCATAAACATGCAGAAAAACTCATCCAATCATTGGGTATTTTTGAACACAGGAACATTGTTCCAACTCCTATGGCTCCTGTTTGTGATGACACCATGTGGTAGTTTGGCAGAAGTACAGCTTAGTCATGCTGTCAGAGGTGAATGCAACTGTTTGTATTTTCACAAAATATCTTTAGAATTACAAATCTGATTTTGATCAAACTTGGCAGGTTCAATGGGTCTGTGATTGGGAAAATGTTATTTGACTTAGGTTAGGATAAGTTAATGAGCAAGGTCAGAGGTCAAGGTCAAGTTTCCAGTCTCATGCTAATACATGTGAAAATGGCAAATTTTTGGAAATAAGAGCTTTCTTTATTCTTTTTATTGATCCTGACCATTTAAAACCCATGTAACATTCTCTCTCAGTGCCCAGTACTTTGGAATATGGGTATGGTGTCGCTGTGCACTGCTGATCTCATCATTATTTTTTCCTCCTTCATAGTTAGTACTGATAATAGTCCAGATAAATAGCAGATGCAACAGTGGAGTTTAGTTCTCCAGTCCTCAGGCATTTTATGAAGCAATTATTCAATGAATTACAAAACATGATTAATTGATAAAGAAGACAACTGTTAGTTGCAAAACTAGTAAGAATTATCAGACATGAGACACAAAGACAGATGGCTGGTTTTCCAGGTGATCTGCTCCCAGCAAGTCTGCCTGCTGAATCTGTGCCACAGCAGTTTTTGGTTCCCTCCTTGCAAGTCAAAACCAGCCAACTGCAACCAGCAGCACACTGCATGCACCGATACATAGTTATATATAAAAAACCCATAAAGAAAGTAACAAAATAAAAGTACCAGCTTTGCCAATTTAGCTGCATTCATTGCAAAACTATATAGACTTCATGATAGTACAAACATTTCAACCAGATTTCCTGAAAGACTGAGTGATAAAATCAGGGACAGAGGCCTGAGATATTTGTTGAGCGCTGTAGTAGGAGTGTGAACTCAAAAATCATCCACAGGAAACCAAGACTTGGAAACAGGCCACCTGGCAAACCAAAGCTGAGCTACTTGGACATCTTAATGAAAGACACGGCACTGGAGGCAGCAGACCTATGGACAGCAATGCAAGACAAAACCCTTTGGAGATCCATTTGAGTTCAGGAACTAAATCTGCAAGCAAGTAGCTGCTGAAAATTTGTTTTGACCTGTACATTCCCCGGTTTAAATGTGCCATTTTGACTTGTTCATTCCCCATTTTAAATGTGTCGTTTTTTACCTGTCCATTCCCCGTTTTAAATGTGTCGTTTTTGACCTGTCCATTCCCCGTTTTAAATGTGTCGTTTTTGACCTGTCCATTCCCCGTTTTAAATTTGTCGTTTTTAGGGATGGGTATCGAGAACCGGTTCCTTTCGGGTATCGTTAATGATTCGATCCACCGACATCAATAAACTTTGTGCTTAACGATTCTGTTATCGGTCCTTCATAGTGGCCGTTGTTTTGGCGGGTGTTTGTCAGGAAAATGATCATTTCTCTACATTGATTACAGACCCTGCAGCGGGTCCTTAACTTTTCTGCAGCGCGGCTTTGCTTTGAATCTTGAACCAATCGAAGCGTGGTTCGCAGATTGAAGCAATGCTTCGGCCGATTGCTTCGTTTATTTCTTTCTTTCGCTTAATTTTCCCCCGCTAAAACCCTAAAGAGCATACATCTGTGAGTATTATTTACCTTTTCTATGTTAAACCGACCTGTTATGGTCTTCTGAAACAGTTGATAAATGTATTTTATAACTTAAAAACGGGAGCGATGCTAACGCGTTAGCATGTCTATGGCATTTTCAATGTTAAAAGTTAGCATTTAGCAATTGCAGCCGTCATCACGTTCGGGTGCATTTGTTTTCAAATTGTAATATTCCTTAAATTTATTTTTGCTTATATATTAATAATCTAATGATTATTATATACAATTTTAGAGAAAGAGACAAAAAGAACCTGAATAGAAACACAACAGAAAATATATAATCAAATCAATTCAAATCAATTTTATTTATATAGCGCCAAATCACAACAAACAGTTGCCCCAAGGCGCTTTATATTGTAAGGCAAGGCCATACAATAATTACGAAAAACCCCAACGGTCAAAACGACCCCCTGTGAGCAAGCACTTGGCGACAGTGGGAAGGAAAAACTCCCTTTTAACAGGAAGAACAATCCAGCAGAACCAGGCTCAGTGAGGGGCAGTCTTCTGCTGGGACTGGTTGGGGCTGAGGGAGAGAACCAGGAAAAAGACATGCTGTGGAAGGGAGCAGAGATCAATCACTATGATTAAATGCAGAGTGGTGCATACAGAGCAAAAAGAGAAACACTCAGTGCATCATGGGAACCCCCCAGCAGTCTAAGTCTATAGCAGCATAACTAAGGGATGGTTCAGGGTCACCTGATCCAGCCCATGCTGGACCCATGCTCCTCTTTCCATGACAAAAACTCCTGTAACAGTGGAATGTGCCGTTCATTTCTTTTTTCTTTCTTTTCACAATTCCTGTGCTACTCAGACGACATACTGCATCAAGACAGCGTCCAGTTTAGAAATGAACGGCACATTCCACTGTTACAGGAGTTTTTGTCATGGAAAGAGGAGCGGCTCCACCGCGACGCGGCGCAAAGCAACGCCGTGATGAAGCCTCACGGGACATGTTGGGGCATGTCCAGCTCATGCACAATCACAATCGGATAATCACACGACTGGAAAGCAACCGGAATCCGTCTGAAAGCCATCTCAAAGCCGTCCTGTGAGACCAACACCGAGGTAGTTTTGTCCCGCGCCATGAGCAGCATGGTGGCGCATTCATCCGCTTCTTTTTCCATGAAAAAAACTCCTGTAACAGTGGAATGTGCCAAAAAAGTGCAGATGTCCACGTCTCCTGCCTTTTTATGAAAGTCAGATGACCTCCCGGATCAACAAAGCCTTCACATTGGAAATGATCTGGTTGATTCAGCGGGGTCTGAGCATGTCGATCGACGCTGGGAGCGCGCCGCGCTCTCAGCAGTTGTGGCCGTCCTTAAAGCGGCAGTAATACTCCGTAATCTGTTTAATCCCCATAAAATCGTCCCTGAAAGGCATATTAATGTTTCGAACGGTGTCCACCTGGAGGTCTCTCACAGTTTCTGGAAAAAAATTGATGCAGCAAAGCTCCAAATCATTCAGACATTTATTCGCAATAAAAAAACGACGAGAGGGGTGGACCAGTGCTCACACAAAGCCTGCTCACAGGCGAATGACGCAACCGACAGGCGTGAAAAAACTCACGCATGCGCACGAAGGTTCAAGCTTGGCTGATGCAATCACACGTGATTCAAATCCATATGGTTTTTGAAAAAAATAATAAGGTCGGATACTTTTCCCACAGACCTCATATGTGTTGTCTTGTCTTTTATTTGGTGTAATCTGTTCTTATGTTTGATCTAAGGCTCCAGCCCCCCCCCCAAACTGGAATAAGCGAATATGGAAAACGGCTGGATGGTTGTTGGTTGTAATGTCGAATACCTCTTTATCTTTCAAGTTTTTGTTTAAACGTGCACTTGTAAAGAATTTTTTGAATAAAATTATCACAGATGTGCTTGTTATATAAATATTTGAACTTAAAGTCCAGGTGGGTTGTGGTAAACAGAAGAGCCAAGTCGAGTCATTCAGACAGAACGGCACATTACAGGAGAAAGCATGATGCACCAACCTCGCCGCTAAGCTACACGGTTCTGAGTGATTTCACCGAAGCTTCTACCCACACAGCTGCTTTCACAGGACCGCCGCCGTATTTCAGTTTTTGCATTAATTATTTAGAAAGGTGCCATTTTTTGACAGCATCTCTGTGGCACACAGACACAGTCCAACCACAGTCCCTTAAAGGACACCATGACAGGCAGAAAAAAAAAAAAAACCAAACTGCCCATTCGGTAACCTGCCACACTGCTTTTAACAAATAGCTCAAAACTAGGCTCAAGTATCACATGTCTTTTGCCAAAGTGAAGCTGAAATTTCACATTTCTTAATAAAATCCTCTGTGCCACTCCACCATGAAGCTGTATTAACTGGTGATGCAATATATTACTGCACTATGCAGTTTCAGAGATCTCATAGGTGTCTTGGTGGCTTCCCTCACTTGTCTCCTTCTTGAACACTTGGTTATTGAGACAAAATTATAAAATCTTTACTGTCCAAATACTTATGGACCTGATGACAAGACAGCTAGCCTGTTTCCTCCTTTTTTAAAGAAAGACTAGATTTCTCACACATGACTCAAAAGGTCAAAGGTGAGGAAAGCACCCAGAGCCTGGATTGCAAATATTTTATTAAGAAGAGGTTTCTAAAAAGTGAACGCCTCCTTGGTTATTTTCTGTTCACTGACTGGACTATGAATCGAATTTACTGATAAATGCAGAGATGGAACATTTTTCTGTTTCTCATTAACGTCCTATTCCTACATGGTGTGTTCAAAGTCCACAGCAATGGGAGGTGGACACAGAGGAAAGCATCCTGGGAACTTCTATAATTAGAGGTGCGTTCAGGAGCCTTAGCGCTGACATGTTGAATGTTTAATACAAAGCCTGCAGGCAGGATGGTCACAAAGAGCAGAGCTCTGAGACCTGACAGACACACACAACCACACACTGTGCACGCTGAGGCGCGCCTCACTGCAGCACGCTGGTTCAGTGAATTCAGGTTTGGAAGAAGGAAAGTATTAGGCCCTAAATAAATAACAACAGATAGACTGCCACAAAATTTTGTTGTAAAGTTGAGAATTTCTGGGCAAGATGTTCCCTGTGCTGGCAGGGCTTAGAGGGCCAATATGTACTGGAGTACATATTGTCATATGTCAGTGAGTCGAGAATTGTTTGTCTTCAATAACTCAAGAAACACAAATGTCAGTTACTTGAAAGTTGGTGTGTAGGGAGAACATATTGCAGAGAAATGAAGGTTAGGTCCTGATCAATCACTGAAGTGCAGATCAACAATAAAATTCAGATCAAATCTGAAAATAAAATCAATGAAGCTGATGTGATTCATTGCTGCCACCTGGAATCACAGGTAGAAATTACTGCTTTAGCACCTTCTCGTGTCAAATACAGTTGACAAAACATTAAAGAATGAGGATGAGTGTGATTGCACAAACGAGCCCTTATAAGGCATGGACATGTCATTACAAATTAGGGGTAAATCTGGGTTATGATTAAAAAAAAATATAATAATAATAATTTAAAGTGATACACGGTTTGGATTTGTGGAATATGCACAAGTATCATTCTCATGTAATACTTTAATTACAGCTACAAAATGAAAGGGTTCATCAATTGATTAACCAACAAATAAATAATTACCAACTATTTCAAAATGACAAATATTAATTTAGATCATTCATCAAAGAAAAGCAGCAAACATTAAGTCATTACAGCTTCTAAAAGATGAACATGTCATCTTTTTGTGAATATTTTACACTGAATATATTTGGATTTTCCATGATGGATGGATTTAAAAAAAGTAATTTGTCAAATCTCAGTCTGTATGAATATTAAAGAGGTTAAATTTTTTTCAGTTTTGTAACATTTTATAAACAATCATAAAACAACTGAAAATAATTAATTCAAATCAAATAATTAAGCCTTGACCTGATTTGTTTTCCAAATATAACTGGACATGGTTGCAACAAATGATTTTAAAATCATTGTTAACTTCTCTGTCCTTTTAACAGTTAGTCTCTTAGTCAGTTATGCCAGAAAATTAGCTTTTCTTAAAGTGAAATATAAATTTTCAACACATAAGAGTTCATTTCCAAGATATTAAACCAAAAATGTTCAATTTAGTCATATGCTGCAAATAGGGACTTCCAACATTAAAACCAAAGTTTGTCTGTTTTCCTGATAAATTATTCAGGTAGTAGGGGTGCTTTTTAAAACAAACTCCCAGTTAATTAACTATTAGTCACACGTTTATTGCCTGACATTTGTCTGGTTTATTTGAACTTTAAGTGGCCACAAAATGTTTTTTTTTAATTCTCTTAAGTTCAGAGTACACATTTCAATAAAATAATATTGTATACTGGCGAGCTTCCTCTGTAGCCTGCCAGCATGTTTCTTCGCCAATAAAACAAAGCTCGTAGAGCGCAAACCTTCGCCAACACTAGTTTCCAATTCAACAAATTTTCACATTGGAAAAACTTTTCAAAGTCAAAGTCCTGTTAGAAGTGGCTTTTCAGAAGCTAAAATACAAACTATAGATCAAAAGGGATCAATGTTAAAATCAAATATCCGCAATACGGATCAGATGCGGATCAAACTTAGTCTATTCACTGAGGGTGCCAGTTTGAACCTCACTGTCATAAATGAGAGTGATTGCGGCACTTTTGATTGTGATTTAATGTAAGATGTACATCAAATGTGCTTTTGAATATTAAATTCAAATGTCCACAAAAATCCACAATCCGGATCAGATCCGGATCATATTTGAGTTAATAAAGGATACTAACCTTCATAACACTCCCAAATATGAAAGACATTTGATCTTTTTAGACAGAGTTATGAATTTCTGAAAATCAATTTTAAGTGCCCATCATACATAGCAGGCCGACGTGGCAAAAACGGCCATAATCCAGACGCAGTCGGGAGGGAAAGAGGCATGTAAACTGTGAGCGGAACCTGTCCAGATTACCTCGTCCACACCTGTACGATCGCATCCACAGCGTCTTCAGATAACTGTTAGATGACACAGATTGCTGTCAGACGGCCATAAAAGGCGCTGAAGATTGCCCGATGTCCAAACGTCTAGATGGCAAACACGGGACCGGAGTTGGAGGGAGCGCTGTGTCTCCACCCTTTGCACAGGACCTGCCAGTACTGGAGATCGGAGTACAACCAACATATGGACCGGACTCACGCCATATGTGTCGAAGCCGGCATTGGTGTGGTCACTCACTCACATCTGCACTCGTCCTCTCCATCCCAGCGCTCACTGACCTACACATGCACGTGCGTGCGTAGAACAGGTGCTGAGATGATCGCTCAGTGTGTGTGTGTGTTCATAATGGCTGAATGAGCCGCTACGCGGGCGCGTAGGGTGCACACGCCGCTGTCAGCCACTGGACGCCATTTGCCGCTAAACTTTGCTGCGTATGCACACCTGTGCAATAATCATGCTGTCTAATGAGCATCTTGACATGTGACACCAGTGAGGTGGGATGGATTATCTCAGCAAAGGAGAAGTGCTCACTAACACAGATTTAGACAGAACTGTGAACAATATTTAAGAGAAATGGGTCTTTTGTGTATATAGAAAATGTTTTAGATCTTTGAGTTCAGCTCATAAAAAAAAGGGACCAAAAACAAAAGTGTAGCGTTTATATTTTTGTTCAGTGTACACACACACACACACACACACAGTCTGTGTTCAGGGAGTGGCACCGGTTGGCTCACAAATAAGATATAACATCCTGGATGACAGGTTTTGTTTTTACAGTGTCTGTCTTTACACGCATGTTGGACGACAAACAGTGTTCTCTCATGTGACGCCCACATTTTTTCACTGCTTCTATGACGTATGTTGTTAAAGTAAACTAAAGCCTTTAAAACGACACACGTCACTAAAATAGACATTTACGGCTTTTATTTTGGAAAACCGCTCCCCACACTCAGAAGACAATCGTTATTTTCTACGTTAAATGCTAAAATAAATAAAAAGATTAAATCCGCGACACGTCCCAAAAAGCTAAACGGTTCCGTGGACATGTGTGGACTCGGCACCGAACACTCACCGACCTCTGGACCGGATTTATTTGAGAGCGGCTGCCTCGCCGTGAAGGACCAGTTCCGGTGTGAGCTCCGCTGAGGGCCGCCGGTCTCTCCGCTCGGGACTGCGGGCTTCTGGTAGCTGATAGGGGCCCGAAACGTTCTCAGCCCGAGAGTAAAACCACAGTAAAGTCTGTCTAAATCTCCGCAGCCCTGCCGCTGCTGTGACGTCATGCAGGAAAGCCCCGGCCGTTGACGTCACCACGTAACCACTCCCCGCTGCGTACAGCCCCGCCCATAAAAAGGTTCGATTCACATTCCAGCATATCAGGAAATTTAACATAAAACAAGTTTGAAACGTTTTCCTGAATCACTGACAAAATATTTTGTAGATAGATAGATAGATACACATTGTTTTTTTTATGTAATTCTGCAACTGGGGCCATACACAGGCTGCTCCAAAGGTTAGAAATTACATTATTATTACCTGAGGACAAAATATGGCCATTAGGTATTGCAAAGGCTTTGCGTCCGTCCATCCGTCTGTCTGTCTGTCCTCAGCATAAGTCCAATCCTATTACTGCCAGGGTCTTCAAATTCACAGGGAGCATTCTTGGGCCACAGACTTTGGACAAGTTCAAAGCTGGACACCGTGCTGGATGCCACACGTGCGCTTGACGCTGCGTCTATAAAATAATTATTTCGTAGCGGATTAACCATTTTCTCTCTGCAGTGGCTGTTGAAAACGCCTCTAATCGCTTCCAGAATCACAGAGGACTGTTCCAGCTGCCGCTTTTCTCTCTCTCACTCTTGTGCGCTTAATGAGATGGAGAACGCATTTGGAACTGGTTAAAAAGGTAATTATTTGTAATGTTTATATTGCAATAGCTTGGTAAAACAGTTGCATGTTCATTCCTTCTTGTGAGCAGCTGTAAAAGTATGTTTAAGATAGATTTAACATCTCGTTATAATCGTTCAGACGAGCTGCACTCTGATGCGGTGCACTGACGCAATCACTCACACTCAAATGCAGTGTTTTTGAACTGTTTGCGCAATGTTCACTTGAAGTTCACGTAATTAATGCGAGATGGAGATTTTGAACATTTCAAAATTTTCTTTGCGCACGTGTACAAAGCCGCGCGCAGTTTACATGAGTTTACTCTCCTGCACGGCAGAATGCGTGCAAGTGTCAGGGCACCTTGATTCTCCCCTACCGCCCCTGAGTGAGGAGGTGTACAGTCTGATGGCCTGACGGACAAATAGTGCAGCAGATAACTGAAACAATCATGCAAATGGTGATAAAAAGCATCAGATTTGGCAGAAATACTCCTTAGACACTCCTGTTTTGAAAAAACTGATTGGCCACTTGACTTTTCAATCGGTGGTCAGGTAGGGGTCAATTGAAGAATTACACAGAGGTCAAAATTAAAAGATGCTCCAATCATATTGAAAAATATTCCACATTATTTGCCTGATCATAAACATTTGAAAAAGGTGTAGTTTGGACTATCTGTGACTGAATTCTATGGAGTTACAGGATTAAAACAGCAAGAATGGTGACAAAGGTCGGTTTAATTTTGTACAGGGGTCAAAAGTTAAAGTTGCTCCAATTTTGTTAAAAAGTGATGCAAATTATTGGTTGAGCTAATAGGATTAATAAATGGAATAGTGTTGACAGTGTTGAATGCTTGGTCTCCAAAGTAAAGGTCAAACAAGGTCTACGTCTATTGGATTCTATGACATGACATGTTACCCCGTAACGTGATAAGTAAGGATGATACATGGTCCAAACTATTCCTTTTTAAAACCATGTTAACGCAACTAGTAATTTTCATCCCTTTTGACCAAAATTGGAGCAACTTTAACTTTTGACCCCTGTACAAAATTAAACAGACCTTTGTCACCATTCTTGCTGTTTTTATCCCATAACTCCATAGAATTCAGTCACAGATAGTCCAAACTATACAGGCAAATAATCAGGCAAATAATGTGGAATATTTTTCAATATGATTGGAGCATCTTTTAATTTTGATCTCTGTGTAATTCTTCAATTGACCTCTACCTGACCAACGATTGAAAATTCAAGTGGCCAATCGGTTTTTCAAAAGAGGATTGTCTGAGGCTTTTATCACCATTTGCAGGATTCCCTTCTAAATATTCTATCTGCTGCACTAAAAGGAGTTTTTCGGTCTGTTGGTCCTGCACTTGAAAAGGAGCAGTCTTTGACTGAAGAGGCTCCTCTGGTTGCTGATGATGGTGTGCAGAGGGTGACTGGCATCGTCCATAATGCCCAACAGTTTGTCCAGTTTACTGCCAGGGTCTTCATATTCAAACAGAGCATTCTTGGGACAAAGACCTTGGACAAGTTCAAAGATGGCTAACCTTGACCTATTCTAAGGGGTCAAAAGGTCATATTCTTTCTACACACTCTTTCACTGATTACATGCTCATACGAGCGAGGGCATTATAGCATTGCCTTATATTTTTGCTTTATTACACTTTTTTAGCTTCACTTTATTTTAAAACCGTAGTAGCTGCACCTTTAATACAACAGACTGCCTTGAAGTTTACCGTGTTCTCTATACAGAATTCCATTAAGCAACTATAATATGTGTACATATGAACATGGTCAGATTTTGCAGCAGACAGATTTTTAGTGAGTATTCTGGTATTTGTTCTGTGCAGGAAATACAGTGTTACTGTCCATTTATTATTTCCTGTAAAGTGAATGTGATGACGTTACACAGGAAGTGTTTGTTCATTTCTTTATTGCGCATAGTGGATTATTCCACTGTAACATCATCAGCTGCCAAATATTGCACAAGGTTCCTCTGTAGAACTCAGTCATACTGTTTTTATCCATGCTTAAACTTTGAAGATAACCAGCTGGAGGCAGCCCAAAGAGAATTATTACTGTTCAAGCAAAAAAAAAAGTTTGGAAAAAAATATGGCAGTTGCATCTCTGAGGTCTTCAGTATTGTTTTAATAGTGAACAATTCGCTACAGTGCCATACAGCACCCTCTAGTGGTTGTGCCTTACAACTGAGGCTGCCAATCAAAGCTTAAACTACCAAAACATGATGTCAGAAGTTCTCTGGAAGGAGGAAGAACGACAGGGAAGAGAAATGCTTACTCACTGGAGAGAACTCACACTGCATGCCAGAATCAGATGCTACAGTAAGAGCTAACAAATTAGCAAGCACTCGCTAGCATCTCCTGATGAACAGCATGGCAGCTGCTCTGACAGCATTTCAAGTTTCACCGCTACTTCAAGCGATTCAGGATAACCTCCAGACTCGAGTTGCAGTCGGATGAGAACCAAGTTAACACTCTGATAGATATGTAGCAAGGTGATTGAAAAGACATTCCCGCTAGCTTGGCTAATGGGGAATTCCCCTTTGGCTGACCTGGTAGAGTTCTGGTCTTTAGTTCGAGCAGTCCGGGGTTTGGTGCTCCAGTCACAATTGGCGTTGTTGGCAGGATGTGGGTAGTCACAGAACATGCTTAAATGCACCTGTGACTTCAGGATGAAGTCAAAAATGGTGCGGAGATATGTAGCAGGATGAAGGTCCTGGGTCTTGATTGAAAAGACGTTCCAGCTAGCTTGGCTAATGGGGAATTCCCCTTTGGCTGACCTGGTAGAGGAATGGTCTTTAGTGCGAGCCGTCCGGGGTTCGATCCCACCTCCGTCCCAGCCTACGGTCCTATGGTCACACACAGAATTTGCCTCAAACATTTTTTGTAATCGAATTATTCGAGTTACTCGACTAATCGCTTCACCCTAAAAGAGACCCTCTCACAGCAAAAACTTGTCCCCAGCCAGAGACATACTTTGCAATTAGTGTTAAGAGAAAGGACACTATGCAAGAGTATGCAGATCTCTTGCAGTAAGAGAAATGCAGGTAATGACAGTGAAGAAGAAGTTGCATTTCTGGGTTCAGTGGCCTCGAATGGGACAGATGGATCCCATTCGACTGGATCACGACTGTAAAAGTGAACAATCTGGACTGACTGCTCAAAACAGACACGGGATCAGATGTAACCATGTTGCCAGAGAAGGTGTACAACACCCTAGCACACGGATCACAGCTGCAACCCACAAAACTGAAACTGCATGGAGCAGGTATGTCTCCACTAGCAGTAAAATGGAAATTTACAGCTAACTACAGCACAGCCTTTGTATGTGGTAGCAGATGTGATACAACGGTTACTTAGCCAGCCAGCAAGTTTAGCTCTTGGGTTGGTGGCCAGAGTTGAAGTAGTGTCACTCACCTCAGTAGAGATAGTAAAACAGCAATTCCCAAAACTTTTCAGTAGTTTGGGCCGAATGGAGGAGGAATACAAAACTGAGCTTAAAGCAGATGGTAAACCATTTGCCCAGTCAACCCCAAGACGGGTCCCACTTCCCCTTTTACCAAGAGTCAAAAGGGAGCTAGTTCATATGGAAAAGCAAGGGCTGGTTTCTAGAGTAAAGCAACCTACTGACTGGTGCGGTGGAATGGTCCCAATACCCAAACCAAGCAGAGACGAGGTACATATGTGCGTAGACTTGACCAAACTGAACATTTCTGTCAAAAGAGTTCAGAACATGCTGCCATCAGTGGCGCACACCCTGGGACAACTAGAGGGTGCACAGTTATTCTCAAAACTTGATGCAAACTCAGGATTTTGGCAAATAACTTTGTCCAAGGAGTCAGCCCTCCTAACAACCTTCATCACACCAGTCGGAAAGTATTGTACCAATAGACTTCTTTTTTGGCATCTCATCAGCCCATGAGCATTTTCAAAAACGAATGTCTCAGCTCTTGGAGGGGCTGGACGGAGTTGTCTGCCAAATGGACAACATTCTGGTATATCCTAACACACAGGCCCAGCATGACCAGCAACTACTAGCAGTTCTCGAGCGGCTTACAAAAGCAGGTGTGACATTAAAAAGTGAAAAATGTGAGTTTGCAAAAACCTCCATTGAGTTTCTCAGACAAATCACTGAGAGTAAAGGAGCCAAAGCAGATTCAGAAAAATAATAATACAGGAATGTTGGTAGAGACACAGGAGTATGGAGACACAGGCTGAATCAGCGCGGTGGAGTTGCAGGGAACCGGAACCAGGTGGCCGCAAACAGAACTGACTGCAGGTTAGAATGCTGAAACAAACGAGCAAAGCTGAATCAAGATACAGGTGGGACAAGAGAAACTGGAATTAACGATCTCAAGAGATAGGGGACCAGGTTACCACAGGATAAACACTGAGTTTCTAGTGTAGGTGAAGTGACTGAACCAGGTTTGACTGATGACTGAGGATGACTGATGAGAGTTGTGATTAATCAGTTCTGTTTCGTGGCACCTGGGGAACAGGGAGAGAAAAAGCAGAGTAGGACAACAACAAGACAACACAACAGTGCCCCTAAAAGGATTAATGTATCCACAGAGAACAGGGCAGACAAAGCCGTATCATCACAGGGTTGAGCACTCAGCCCACCACAAAAGCCAGCTTCTGTGCTTCCGCCTTTAAAGAGATTTCTTGGCCGAAAACCACAGTTCCTCACCCGGGCAATACTGGGGGCCGGGGTTCAGTGTTGGGCTGCATGGCGTCCCTCATCCAGAGCAGTGTGGAATGGGCCGTCCTCCACACCCTGTCAGCAGCACCACAGGTGCGCATGCACAGATGGCACGGCCATGTCCTCCTTTTGAGCCAGGAACAGTGGGGGTTGATAACTCAGGGAGTATTCAAATGGTGATAGTCCGGTGGCTGAACTCACCTGGGTGTTATGGGCATACTCCACCAACTCGAAGTGGCTGGGTGGATGGCACTGCACACCGTAGGGTGGCTTTGAGTTCTTGGTTAGCCCACTCCACCTGGCCATTGGTCTGAGGATGGAAACAAGACAAGAGGCTAACTAAGGCCCCAAGCACAGCACAGAACGACTTCCAGATTTGGGAGGTGAACTGGAATCCTCGGTCCGACATGATGTCCAATGGAATGCCATGTAGCCGGAAGACAGGGTGGACGAGGAGGTCTCCTGTTTCCTGGGCTGATGGCAGTTTGCGCCAGGCCACGAAGTACGCTGCATTGGAGAAACAACCTACTACAACGAGGGTGTGTTGTGTCCACTGGAAGAATGGAGTCCAGGATTCCAGAACAGGGGCAACTTGGTGTGGGCAAAGGTTGAAGGAGTCCAGCAGGAGGTTGATGTGATGAATTGCACCTGGTGCAGATGGTGCAGGCCTGGATGAAGTCCTTCACATCTGCCAGGATGGTGGGCCATTAGAAGTGGTGGGAGACAGTGTCCAGAGATGATGACTGGTGATTTTTGAGCTGTGGCAGAATTGCAGACCGGGAGGAGTGTGTCACAAAGAGCCAGTCATGAGGCCCTTGTTGTGGGGTCTAGTTAATCTCACATTGTCTGTTGGCCAATTGGGTGTACACATGCAAGCGTGCCAGTGTACATGTATTAATATTGCTTTTGCTAGATAAAGAAGCCAGAGCTGGACTCTTGTGTCTGTCATTGTTCGTGGCTTATTTAATATATGCAGCCAAAACACGATGTCAGAAGTGGTGACGCATGTTTACCAGAAGTACTCGATCGAGTGGATGCTTGGAAGAATTTTGCCACCGGCGTTCTTAACGCAAGTCAACGAGAGTTAGCCCAAGAGTTAACTTGGTGGCTAACATTCTCCCATTTTCGCCTATGTGCTTCACAGGTGAGTGGAGCTCGAACTGGGATATTTTCTGGGCCGAATATGAGGATTATGTTCTCATTACCGAAATTTCTGATAAAGACAAGAAGATTCAAGTGCCACCCTGTGGAGCATTATGGGGAGCGAATGCAGACTCATTTATCATCATAACCTGACACTCATGGCGGACAAGCGAGGGGATCCCACGGCGATATTGACCACTTTGGAGAAATATTTCAAACCAGCCAAAAAAACCATATATGAAAAGGTACCTGTTTAGATGCTGTAAACAGGAGGAAGGTGAATCCATCAAGGATTAAATCAATCAATCAATCAATCAATTTTTTTTATATAGCGCCAAATCACAACAAACAGTTGCCCCAAGGCGCTTTATATTGTAAGGCAAGGCCATACAATAATTATGTAAAACCCCAACGGTCAAACGACCCCCTGTGAGCAAGCACTTGGCTACAGTGGGAAGGAAAAACTCCCTTTTAACAGGAAGAAACCTCCAGCAGAACCAGGCTCAGGGAGGGGCAGTCTTCTGCTGGGACTGGTTGGGGCTGAGGGAGAGAACCAGGAAAAAGACATGCTGTGGAGGGGAGCAGAGATCGATCACTAATGATTAAATGCAGAGTGGTGCATACAGAGCAAAAAGAAAAAGAAACAGTGCATCATGGGAACCCCCCAGCAGTCTACGTCTATAGCAGCATAACTAAGGGATGGTTCAGGGTCACCTGATCCAGCCCTAACTATAAGCTTTAGCAAAAAGGAAAGTTTTAAGCCTAATCTTAAAAGTAGAGAGGGTGTCTGTCTCCCTGATCTGAATTGGGAGCTGGTTCCACAGGAGAGGAGCCTGAAAGCTGAAGGCTCTGCCTCCCATTCTACTCTTACAAACCCTAGGAACTACAAGTAAGCCTGCAGTCTGAGAGCGAAGCGCTCTATTGGGGTAATATGGTACTACGAGGTCCCTAAGATAAGATGGGACCTGATTATTCAAAACCTTATAAGTAAGAAGAAGAATTTTAAATTCTATTCTAGAATTAACAGGAAGCCAATGAAGAGAGGCCAATATGGGTGAGATATGCTCTCTCCTTCTAGTCCCCGTCAGTACTCTAGCTGCAGCATTTTGAATTAACTGAAGGCTTTTTAGGGAACTTTTAGGACAACCTGATAATAATGAATTACAATAGTCCAGCCTAGAGGAAATAAATGCATGAATTAGTTTTTCAGCATCACTCTGAGACAAGACCTTTCTGATTTTAGAGATATTGCGTAAATGCAAAAAAGCAGTCCTACATATTTGTTTAATATGCACTTTGAATGACATATCCTGATCAAAAATGACTCCAAGATTTCTCACAGTATTACTAGAGGTCAGGGTAATGCCATCCAGAGTAAGGATCTGGTTAGACACCATGTTTCTAAGATTTGTGGGGCCAAGTACAATAACTTCAGTTTTATCTGAGTTTAAAAGCAGGAAATTAGAGGTCATCCATGTCTTTATGTCTGTAAGACAATCCTGCAGTTTAGCTAATTGGTGTGTGTCCTCTGGCTTCATGGATAGATAAAGCTGGGTATCATCTGCGTAACAATGAAAATTTAAGCAATACCGTCTAATAATACTGCCTAAGGGAAGCATGTATAAAGTGAATAAAATTGGTCCTAGCACAGAACCTTGTGGAACTCCATAATTAACTTTAGTCTGTGAAGAAGATTCCCCATTTACATGAACAAATTGTAATCTATTAGACAAATATGATTCAAACCACCGCAGCGCAGTGCCTTTAATACCTATGGCATGCTCTAATCTCTGTAATAAAATTTTATGGTCAACAGTATCAAAAGCAGCACTGAGATCTAGGTGAGATCAAGGATTAAATGCTTTGTGATTAAATAGTTTTGGGCATTGCAAACGAGAGCACAAGGCACAGGCTGCTGAGAGAAAAAGAACTCACGTTGGTGATGGCCACTGAGATGTGCCTTGCAGCAGAGCAGACTGACATTAGGATGCAAATAATGGAGACAGCACAGGCTCCCCATACAGAAGCTGTTCACTCAGTGGCGAAGCATCCGGCGAAGCATTTTAAAGCGAGTGATTCAAACAAGGTGATAGATTATGTGTGTGTGTGTGTGTGTGTCAGGGTTTAGGGTTCTGGGATGTCTCTTGGTCTTTTATTATGCAGTATTTTTGTTCTCATCATATTCTGTGTGGTGTCTTCCTTGTCTATCGTTTCCTGCTTGGGGTTTTCTGTCACTGCTTCTCTTGTCTGTCACTTGGTGCTTGGTGTTTCCCTCTGCTCTTTAACATCACTTTGAGCAAATGGAATCAGTTAATCAGTGAAATCACCTGGGGCCTCATGTACAAAGACATGCGTTGACCTAAAAGTTGGCGTACGCCGAAACGCTGAATCAGGCATAAGCACAAATATATTCAGATGTATGAAAGTGTGCGTAGGCATGAATTCACACACATTCCATTTGTACATCCCACTGAACGTGGAATTGAGCGTGGAACCAAAACTCCTCCCTGGCCACGCCCTATTTAAATATGCAGTTTCATAGGCCCTTGGAGCAGGGATTCCCCACAATGTCAGACAACATGAACACAGGAAAGAAATTATACTACAGATGACTGTAAATTATGTGGAAATGATTCGTTACACTGTTAAACGGATTAATGATGAAACTGGAAAAATGTTTGTGGGAGCTACGGAGCAAGGCCACACACACACACACACACACACACACACACGTTAAAAAGGAGAGGCGCGCCTCCGCTGACAGTGTGACATTCACAATTTACAACCCTTACACACGCATTTATTGACAAATACGGAACACAGGAAGCCTGTTAAGAAGCTTGGCAGCTCACCATCAAACAAACAAACAAAACAAAAAAATGCATTTATAATAATAATAAAAACATATTTGAATGCACACATCCCCAAATGTGCCCACGCTGGTTTTCCTTCAGAACAATTACAAGAATAAACTATTTGAACACAAGCAACCCCCATTGCGCACCATTCAACAAACTCATCATGTGGTGGCACCTTTATACCAAAATCTGTGCAGTTAATAGCTCCGATTACATTTGGGAAATCAGTTCTCGCTGCAGAATGCACTGTAATGTTAGAATGTACCTGATGACATTCGGATGATTGCGTTCCACACCGTCGGTAGCTTGGGGCAAGCTGGCACACTCCTGACCAATCAGCCAGCTCACACTGGAATGCCCAGGATGCCAGGACACCCAGCATGGTCAGCACCTGTGTGGGCAGTGGGCACAGACAACACTTGGATCCTCGCCATACTGCGCTCTGGACTGGTTGCAGTTCTGTGCGCAACTCCAGTAACAGTGGCTTTGGTAATCGAAATCGGTTTATGAGCCAGTTATCCTCATTTGGAAGTAAATCCTCACATTCCCAGAATACACGTTCACGTCAGATTGCACCATTTGCAAGGTCTTCCAACGCAGCCACTGTTAGTGCCATTTTACGCGTAACTTTGTACGTGCTTTTATATCCATCCATATAATTGCAAACATGTGAGTGTTAAATGTTCATCAGTGTGTCTCTGATGTGCACATCACTCTGATGATTTCTTGTTTTCACACTATTAACGCTTCCCTGTGGCACCTGTACATGTTGGAGAGCACAATAGCTGGAGAAACGTGTGTATGCCAGCCAGGATTTTTGTGTGACGTACCGCACATTCCCACACTCAAGCCACTTTTGATACATCTGAACGTGGATGTGGAGACGGGCGTACGCCAGGTTTTTTTGTGTAAGCACGCTTTGTACATGAGGCCCCTGGTCTGTCTCGCATACTAATGTTTCCTGTCTCGCTTGTGTATTCTTGCTGTACATACAACAAAGTTCTCTGGGCCCCCCTGTGGTGCTTTCTTCTGTGAGGTAACAGACGGGGCCGAGCTGCATAAATGTCTGACTTCTGTGAATAAAGATATACAAACTACCACGACGAAGTGATTAAGATGTAGAAAGAAAGTGAGAAATAAATGGCTCGCACTTGTGTTGCCAAAATGTGCAGGTGGCCAAGTGGTTAATGGTTAATGCACTCAGTTTCAGTTCAGAAGGCTCCGGGTTCAAATCCCACCCCTGCCACATTTCTCCATGTAATGTGGAGCTGCGTCAGGAAAGGCATCCGGCGTAAAACCTGTGCCAATTCAACATACAGATCCACCTTGGATTTGCTGTGGTGACCCCGAGGGCAAAAACAAGGGAGCAGCCGAAGGGACTTACTAGTAGTGTTGCCAAAATGGAGAAATTGTGTGTCTGTCATTCATCACAACCTCTACAAGAGACAGAAACACACTGAGGTATTTTAAGGACTCTGATTTAAGCAGAAAATACTCTCAAGTACCAGGGGCCTCATGTACAATGCGTGCTTACGCACAGAAAAGTGGTGTACGTCCGTCTCCACACCAAGGTTCCGATGTATCAAAAGTGAAATGACAGTGCAGTGCGTCACACAAAAATCCTGGCTGGCGTACACACATTTCTACAGCTATTTTTTCACTGTGGACATGTGATGGTGATGCTGGGAACCGTTAACAGTGTGACAACAAGAAGTCATCAGAGTGATGTGCACATCAGAGACACACTGATGAACAATCAACACACTCGGGCATTTGCAGGTATTAATTCCTCTCTGTTGTGTTTTGCAGCAGTCAGGCAGCTTTGAGGAGCTGAGCTCAACCCTAACCCCAGCAGAAGGGACCTGGCTGCCCAGCTGCTACAAAAAAAAAAAAGTAATTTTCATTCACAGCGTACAGAGCCCCTGACATGGGCAAAAGGCCAAAGGCAAAAACAGAAAAGCGGGTTTGACTTATTGTTTGATTTAAAAACCACTAATTCTGGATGGTTTATTGATATTAACGTTAACTGTCATTTTTACAAAGTGAAAATATCACAAATATCTTTTAGCTTTAAAGTAATGCACTAATTGTGAATGTTTGAGCATTAAAACTCACAGATGCCCAAAGGCATTATGTGAAATTGAGCTTCCTCATCACTGGTTGGTTGTAAAAAAACAAAACAAAAACACACGTTACTGTAACGTGTGTTGACTTTTCCAAATAAATCTGTATTTGTAAATATGTAATCTTTTTGCATTTGTAAAAAAGAAAGGCATCTGCAAAACTGAAAGTCTGATACAGCGCACCGAATGGGGATCGTATGGCATTTTGACCCAAAATGCATAGAACACCACCATCTATTGGATGGCAGTGTAAGTGTAAATAGCATTCAACTGTCATGGACACACCCGCTGGGTGTGTCCCGCTCCAGGGACTGTGTCAAGTGAGGAGTTTGACTGGGAGAGTCCACCTGTCAAACTCACAGAGGACAGAAACCTCCCCCTCCGGTAACCGGCTCAGTAATCTTAAGAGAAATGTTGTCGAAATAAACAGCACTAGTTTCTAACCTCACAAAGGTAGACAACGAGCTACAACCTTATTTTTATCCATATCAGCCGTCCTCTGAGCTGGAAAAATAACACTGACCTGAACGAGCAGACTGCGGAAAAACTGAAGCATAGGGACCGTCTACAAAGTGCAAAAACAAGACACCAGAAAAATATTCAATACATTCATTGAACACATCAATGGTCTGCTGCTGGTTATACTACAGCACTCAGTTTGGAAAAATGTGCAAAAATTGTGGAAAATGGGCAAAAATGGCATTTTATTGAATTGGTGAATTTTATTGCTCATTTTATGACTTATTTTAATAACAAAATCACTAAAATTCAATTTTTGTACATTTTTCCAAGCTAAGTGCTGTAGTATAACCAGTAGGACCCCACTGATGTGTGCATAAAATTTAGTGTCACTACACCATGTAACATTGACACTATTTAAACAAAAAAAAGTTCTCCAAAGTTTTTCACAATTACATTTTTTCCAAACTGAGTGCTGCAGTATAACCAGCAGGAGACCACTGATGTGTGCAGTGAATTTGGTGACCCCACGCCTAAATTTACTGAATATTTTTCTGGTGTCTCGTTTTTGCACTTTGTAGACAGTCCCTACACTTCCGTGTCTCAGCCGTCTGCTCTTTCAGATCAGTATTATTTTTCCAGCTCAGAGGACGGCTCACATGGATAAAAATAAGGCTGTAGCTTGTTGTCTACCTTCCTGAGGTTAGAAACTAGTGGTGTTTGTTTTTATACGTTTCTCTAAAATCCTTTTGATTGGTCTAAACCTTGCATCTCCTTTCTTGTCATGGGCTATGAGCCGGCCTGTGACACTGTCCTCTAAGCTCTAGAACCACGCACCGGGATTTATTCCCCTAGTCTGTAGTGTGAAACATATCAAAGTCTGTGATGCACCCTGGACGGGGTGCCAGTCCATTGCAGGTTACTTCCCCAGTAAGGCTGGTGTCCATTTACAGCTGAGTGGACTGAGACAATGTGTCCAAGGACGATCACGATTAAAGCAAGGTCCACGTAATGATAGCTCAAATCCAGTGAGACGGGATCTGAGCTGGTCACAGGGATGTTCAAATCCCAGTGATGTTATTATAATAAAATCATTAAACAGCAGCCTCATATTGGGAATAAAACGTGCCAAAAGCACATGTAGTAAGGCAGGCACGACTCCGAGAGGCCAGAGCATTTCACTAGTGGAACATTAACATAAAACCTTAAAACCAAACTTTCTGAACTGAAATTGTGAACAAATACAAAATTTGACGATTGCAGAAAAGCAAGATTTATTAGATGAGCCCTTTAAGCTAAAAATCCACCATAATTCCACCAAAGCATATTTAGTGCTGCAAAATTCATATTATGCTGTAAACACTTCCCAGACTATTCTGATTCTCTGTTCAACCACTGAGCCATCCCTCCACAAGAACCCACTCCGGCTCGTTTGCTGATCCTTGTGCCATGGAGGGAAAGGAGAAGCACAGGATTCAACCAGCTGGAAGAAAAAGGAGAAATGGGGAAGAAAATTAAGAGAAATGACAAGTTATGGCTAACAATACAGTTTGGTGACTGACAAGCACTAAATTTCAGGAGTACTTGGCATGACAACATCATCGTGGTCTTTAGGAGCACTGCTTCTGCCCAACTAAATATATATAATGTATAACTAAAGGGCCAGAACTCATCCAGTTAACAGCAGGTATCTTCAAATGTCATCACAGAAAAGGCACTTTTTTTAAGATTTCCATCAAATAAAACAGCTTTTGATTCCATCCTGTATGTTGACAGTCACAATATTCAAATGTGAATAAATCAAAATAAACTCAGGCATCATTAATCCACCACAGCATGTGACACTGTCTGAAACGGTAAAATATCCAAAAATGACTCTGCTGATGTTTAAAACAACCCCCAGGACAAAAGAAGCATAATTTTCCAAGAGAACCCGGGTGCAGAACACAACCAAGGAGAAACTAGGTAACCACAAAGTGAGGAACGAACCAAAAGCTTCACCAGGAAAAGAGGAATGAATGACAAACCCTGAAAGCTCAGAGGAGAAACTAGGTAACCACAAAGTGAGGAACGAACCAAAAGCTTCACCAGGAAAAGAGGAATGAATGACAAACCCTGAAAGCTCAGAGGCTAAAGTTCACTTTTCCAATATGCCATTTAAACAAACATCCATCCAGTTTGTAAATCTGCTCAGTCCAAGAGGGTCAGAAGAAGACATGCACACATTGTACATAAGATGAATACTTACTCATCCTCAACCACTTACAACAATTAAGGGTCACATGGGGTTAGAGTCTATCCCAACAGTCATAGTGCGTGAGGCAGGGTACACACTGGACAGGACGCCGGTCTGTCACAGGACCACATATAGACAAACACCCGCACACACACCTACAATTTAAAGTTTCTAATCCATGTAACCTGCATGTCTTTGGATGCAGGAGGAAGCCGGAGCACCCAGAGAGAACCCACACAAACACAGGCAGAACACGCAAACCCCACTCAGAAAGGCCACAGGTGGGAATCAGTCTCATAACCTTCTTGCTCTGAGGCAACAGTGCAAACCACTAAGCCACCGTGCTGCCCTAAGATGAATACATACAATGAAATTTGTCCTTCATTTCACCATTCTAATTACTCTTAGCCACAATCCAACCATGAGGCACAGCCAGAATCCAACAACCATGGACCAACTCCAGATATAGAGATGCTGCCTTGCTTAGGGGCAACGAAAGGAGCAGACCATACATAAGTACATTTTTGATAGTGGGAGAAAATCCACACAAACATGCAAACTCCACACAGAAAGGAGACGTTTGGAATCAAACGTGGAACCATCTCACTTTGAGGTAACAGCACTAACCAGTGGTTCCCTATTTAATAGACATCATTTATAAGTCTGTTGTTGAAGATGACACTGTGCAGTTTAGTGAAAGTAAATGGTAAAATGGTAAATGGACTGCATTTATATAGCGCTTTTCCATCTGCATCAGATGCTCAAAGCGCTTTACAATTATGCCTCACATTCACCCCGATGTCAGGGTGCTGCCATACAAGGCGCTCACTACATACTGGGAGCAACAGCGGATTAAAGGCCTTGCCCAAGGGCCCTTAGTGATTTTGCAGTCAGGCTGGGATGTGAACCCATGATTTTCTGGACTCAAGCCCAACACCTTAACCACTAGACCATCACCTCCCCCAATGTTAATAATAAGATGCGTACAGGCAGCATGTTTTTAATCCAAGTCACAAAAACTGACCAAACACAGCTCGTGTTCCAGTACAAACCTCCCGGAGCGAAGCTTTAAGCTCTTTCACACATTTCAACAAAACACATTTAACAATATTTAAATAGTCTAAGGAGCTTGCACTCTCTTGTAATGTAGAATTTTGGTGTTTTAATGTATTTTTAAATGAACTACCCACTTTCCCAGAAGCCTCTAATGATACTTATTAGTCAAGCAACATTAAATCATCATTTTTCTAATCAATTCATCACCAAGTTTCCAATCAAGCGAAATGGAAAAGCTTCAGTGTTTCAAATGAGCACTTTTATCTGTTTTATGTTACTGTAAAGTGACGTCTGTGCTGTTGGATAAGAAGAGAATGCGGCTCTGAAGGCAGCGACAGAGGATGAAAGTCCTCAGGGAGGAAGTGATAGTCGGGAAATTGAACGGTGGCAGTTTTAATGGTAAAGGGAGCGAGCTGGCTGATATGATGAGAGGAGAATGGTAGATATACTGTGGGTACAAGAGACCAAGTGGAACGAAAGTAAGGCCAGGAGCATGCGGTGCACTCAGAAAATCTTCACAGTGCTTCACTTTTTCCATATTTTGTTAGTCTTATTCCAAAATGGATGAAATTCATTTTTCCCTCAAATTTCTACTCGCAATATAGTAGAGGACCTAGACATGTATGCATGGAGTTAAATTTGTCTCATTAATACCTACAAACACACAGAGGGTGATCTATAAATATTCTGATTTGCACACATTTTGCGATCCACAAACAATAATTTCTGATTTGTAACTTTTGTGTTGGTTTTTACAAATATATGTCTTTAAAAATAAATTTTTACCCGAGGTAATCGATTATGGCCACTGGGTAATGCGAAGGCTTTGCATCCGTCCGTCCGTCTGGCCAGCATAGGTCCAATCCTATTACTGCGAAAGGTTTCAAATTCACAGGGAACATTCTTGGGACACAGACCTTGGACAAGTTCAAAGATGGCTAACCTTAACCTATTTTAAGAGGTTAAAAAGTCACATTCTGTTTCAATCCGTTCCGTTGTTTTTGAGTGGCGGGGGTGACAGCCAACCAGAGCAGAGCAACACCATGATGTCAGTGGTTGCTCTCTCCAAAACTGCTTCGTTTTGTGTGTTTATATACATGTTTCTCATATATTATGTAAAAGCTAGCAAGAAATAAACTTTGAAAACTGAAAACTATGTTTTTGGAACCTAATAACACCTTTGAACTTAATATTTCACGGACATTAGCATGGTGACATCACAGGCTGGTAGCTAGCTACAAAACTGTTTCATCTGTGTGAAGAATGGTCCAAAATATCTTCAACCAGAATCCAGACTCTCATTGGAAGCTATAGGAAGCATTTAGAGGTTGTTATTTCTGCAAAAGGAGGATCTACTAAATATTGATGTATTTTTTCTTTTGGGGTGCCCAAATTTATGCACCTGCCTAATTTTGTTTAAAGAATTATTGCACACTTTCTGTAATTCCTATAAACTTCATTTCATTTCTCAAAAATCATGGAAATCAGGGGTGCCCAAACTTTTACATACAACTGTATTTACCTCAGTCATTTTTTCATTGGTTAAAAAAGGGCATTTGCAAAACTGAAAATTTTGTTGTTGAAGTGTGATTCAGCATTTGTTGATCACCACTGATCACACGCATTCATCACTCTGATCAGTTACAGAATTCTGAGATATTCTGAGCACAAAACTAGCTCGTGATTCAAAACACTAGCATCTACAGGGTGGCAGTTGTTCTATGCATTTTGCCACCTTCGCTTGCTTTGAACGCGGCAACGGGGGTGGGGCGGAGATTTCTACGCCACTATCTAACTTTTTGGCTTTGCCCCAGGAAAAAGCAAAACCCTCAGTCTGGGAGTTATAACCGCAATATTAAAAGGAAAAAAGCAGCAGAACAAGTGACGGATATGACCCTGGTGGCAGAAGCTTTTCTCAGCTATTGTTCGGAGTGATGCACGGGCCGAGACGGAACTGATCAGACTGAGACTCAAACAACAAAAAGCAATATCATTTACCATAATGCCTTTTGGCGCGTGTGTCAGTTAACACACAAGCCTTCAGCAATAGCGCTTTACTTAAAAAGATATGTGCGATATTTACGCTTTGAAAATTGACAGCATTGCAGTTAATGTCAATGAACTATCTGGAATTTGTTTTACGTTTATAAATAAAACCATGAGGGAAACTGGTTGGATGGAACTCTAAGCCCGTAAACACAAATGCATCACAATCGCTCTTGGTTATCAATACTGGAATACTGATTTAAAGTGAAAAATACAAAACTTGTTTCTTTAGCAGACAGAATATCTAGATATCTTAAATGTTCTAAAGATTATCAGGGAAATTTCCCAACAGCCAAGAGCCCAGAGAGTTTAAGTTTCTAAATATGTGGCAATTCCAGACTGTATGTAGGTTCTATGACCGAAATGGAGTTTTCTCTTAAAATACCAAAATTACACTCTTCTATTAACACTCTAAACATGTACTGGTCATTCTGAATATACTGAGTAGCCAAAAGGCACCTGAAGGACTCTCCAACCATGAGAAGCAAAATTCTCTGGTCTGATGAGACAAAGACTGAACTCTTTGGCATAAATGTCATAAGTGTCATGTGGAGGAAACCAGGCACCATCCCTACAGTGAAGCATGGTGGTGGCAGCATCATGCTGTGGGGATGTTTTTCTGTGGCAGGAACTGGGAGACTAGTGCAGATTGAAGGAAAGATGAATGCAGTAGTGCACAGAGACATTCTGGATGAAAACCTGCTCCAGAGTACGCTTGACCTCAGACTGGGGCGATGGTTCATCTTTCAGCAGGACAATGACCTTAAACACACAAGCCAAGATATCAAAGGAGTGGTTTCAGGACAACTCTGTGAATGTCCTTGAGTGGCCCAGCCAGAGCCCAGACCTGAATGTGATTGAACATCTCTGGAAAGATCTGAAAATGGCTGTACACTGACGCTCCCCATCCAACCTGATGGAGCTTGAGAGGTGCTGCAAACAGGAATGGGCCAAACTGCCCAAAGATAGGTGGACCAAGGTTGTGGAATCATATTTAAGACGACTTGAGGCTGTAACTGCTGCCAAAGGTGCATAAACAAAGTATTGAGCAAATGGTGTGAATACTTATGTACATGTGATTTCTTAGTTATTTTATTTTTAATAAATTTGCACAAACTTCAAAATAACATTTTCATATTGTCATTATGGGGTGTTATGAGTAGAATTTTAAGGGGAAAAATTAATTTACTCCATTTTGGAATAAGGCTGTAACACAAAATGTGGCAAAAGTGAAGCGTTGTGAATACTTTCTGGATGTACTGTAGGCGCTGAGTTCAAGTTGTATCGTGGTTTGGATAAGAGGCGAAATGGTGATGTGGTCTTTTTAAAAGAAAAGTGTGTCGACGGTTAAGCGATTGTTTGACAAGGTGATGAGTGTTAAGTTGGAAACTTAAGGGGTGATGACGAATATAATCAGTGCATATGCCCCACAGGTAGGCTGTGAGATTAAGGAGTAAGAAGACTTCTTTGAGGGAGTTAGATGAGGTGGTGGAGAAAGAGTGGTAATTGGAACAGAATTCAATGGGCTTGTTGGTGAAGGAAAAGGTGATGCAGAAGTAATTGAGTAAATATGATATCGGGGACAAGAAAGTGGAAGGGCAGATGATGGATTTTTGCAAAAATGATGGAACCGTTTGTGGTGAATACTTATTTTTAGAAAGAGAAGGCACACAGGGTGACCTTTAAGAGTGAAGGAAGGTGCACACAGGTGGACTATATTCTTTGTAGGAGATACAACCTAAACATGGAGACTACGGTTGTGGCAGAGGAGAATGTAGCTGGACAGCATGGAATGATGGTTTATAGGATGACTTTAGCAGTGAAGAAGAGGAAGACAGTGAGGGCTCAACAAAGGATCAGAAGGTGGAAGCTGAAGGAGAGACGTGTAAAATTCAAGGAGGTGACACAGGTGCTGGACTACTGCCCATCCAGTTGGCTGAATAACAATCTGAAAATGTGACTGGGATCAGAGAAACTGTGAATGGAATTTTTGCATTTGTATAAAAGAACAGAAGAACTTGCGATTGACAACAGCGGTTAATTGCAGCAGTATGAAAAGGTGGCATTTTCAAATCTGCATCAACACCGTGACAGACCAAATACTGAACTTGAAGGATACCGTATGAAAGCTGAAGATGACCACAGAACTGAAAGTAAATGTTCTGGGACGTGCTCCAGTCAAAGCATTTTGTCATGATGCATATTTGGGCTTTGCATTTACCAGCTCCCAATTATTTATAGTCATCTTTGCAAGCCCACTTATAACCTGAGGAAGACCTGAAAACTCAACTACTGTTCATTCAAAATTATATAAGATACAGTAGTGTTCAGAATAATAGTAAATGGTAAATGGACTGCATTTATATAACGCTTTTCCATCTGCATCAGACGCTCAAAGCGCTTTACAATTATGCCTCATTCACCCCGACGTCAGGGTGCTGCCATACAAGGCGCTCACTACACACCGGGAGCAATAGGGGATTAAAGGCCTTGCCCAAGGGCCCTGAGTGATTTTCCAGTCAGGCGGGGATTTGAACCCATGATCTTCTGGACTCAAGCCCAACACCTTAACAACTAGACCATCACCTCCCCTGTAGTGCTATAGTAGTGCTATGTGACTAAAAAGATTAATCCAGGTTTTGAGTATATTTCTTATTGTTACATGGGAAACAAGGTACCAGTAGATTCTCACAAATCCAACAAGACCAAGCATTCATGATATTCACACTCTTAAGGCTAGGAAATTGGGCTATTAGTAAAAAAAAAAAGTGGAAAAGGGGGTGTTCACAATAATAGTAGCATCTGCTGTTGATGCTACAAACTCAAAACTATTATGTTCAAACTGCTTTTTTTTAGCAATCCTGTGAATCACTAAACCACAGTTTTTCATGATTTCTTCACATCTGCGAGGCATTAATTTTGTTGGTTTGGAACCAAGATTTTGCTGGTTTACTAGTGTGCTTGGGGTCATTGTCTTGTTGAAACACCCATTTCAAGGGCATGTCCTCTTCAGCATAAGCCAACATGACCTCTTCAAGTATTTTGACATATCCAAACTGATCCATGATACCTGGTATGTGATATATAGGCCCAACACAGTAGGAGAAACATGCCCATATCATGATGCTTGCACCACCATGCTTCACTGTCTTCACTGTGAACTGTGGCTTGAATTCAGAGTTTGGGGGTCGTCTCACAAACTGTCTGCGGCCCTTGGACCCAAAAAGAACAATTTTACTCTCATTAGTTCACAAAATATTCCTCCATTTCTCTTTAGGCCAGTTGATGTGTTCTTTGGCAAACTGTAACCTCTTCTGCACGTCTTTTATTTAACAGAGGGACTTTGCGGGGGATTCTTGCAAATAAATTAGCTTCATAGAGGCGTCTTCTGTCACAGCACTTACAGGTAACTCCAGACTGTCTTTGATCATCCTGGAGCTGATCAATGGCTGAGCCTTTGCCATTCTGGTTATTCTTCTATCCATTTTGATGGTTGTTTTCTGTCTCCGGTTTTTTTGTCCATTTTAAAGCATTGGAGATCATTGTAGTTGAACAGCCTATAATTTTTTGCACCTGCATATAAGTTTTCCCCTCTCCAATCAACTTTTTAATCAAACTATGCTGTTCTTCTGAACAATCTCTTGAACGTTCCATTTTCCTCAGGCTTTCAAAGAGAAAAGCATGTTCAACAGGTGCTGGCTTCATCCTTACATAGGGGACACCTGATTCACACCTGTTTGTTCCACAAAATTGACGAACTCACTGACTGAATGCCACACTACTATTATTGTGAACACCCCCTTTTCTACTTTTTTTTACTAATAGCCCAATTTCATAGCCTTAAGAGTGTGCATATCATGAATGCTTGGTCTTGTTGGATTTGTGAGAATCTACTGGTACGTTGTTTCCTTCATGTAACAATAAGAAATATACTCAAAACCTGGATTAATCTTTTTAGTCACATAGCACTACTACTATTCTGAACACTACTGTATATGAGAAGGATTAAAGTGACAAAAATTTAACTGCTGAAATCATCATTAAGATATTGTACAATCTGTCATAATGACACTGAACACCAAGCAGTAGAGTCTGAAACCATTCTCGAGCCAAAGAACAGGACAAGGAAGAAGCAGGAGGACCAAAATACATGAACTTTGTGGGTGAAGAGTTGACTCCAAAAAAGCACCTCAGCACCGGAGAGAGGATCTCATGCGTTTCCACCTTCTGCTCTGCAGTTTGCTTCATATTGTTGGAGAAGAGCCCACATATCACATATTTCCATATACTCTACCTTTAATAGCAATTAGATACAAATGATCCATTTTGGACTTCATATAAAGAGCTTTCTCATCACTGTCCTTGTTTCTTTTATAAAATATTAAGTTATAACAGCAGAAACAGGAATTGAAATGTCATTTTCCCTCATTTCTGTGATACCTCCAACAGCTTCCTTTTTACAAGTTACAAAACAGTGCTTGTAACTTCAACAATGCACAGCAGATTCTTCTGGGGTTTTTTCCCTGCACATTCAGGGGAACTAAAGACAGAACTAAACACAGCTGGAGAGAAGAACCACCAACACCACCTGTCGGTTTTACCCCCTTTATCATTTCCCATTTTACAATATTTGTCTTAGTGGTCAGAGATGTTCAAACAAAACTTAATCTACCAAACAAAGACAGCCTGTGCAAAACAAAGGGGTTATTTTTTTTTTAAATGTAAGCTTAAAAATATCCCTAAAATTATGTTACTATCAATAAGCTGCAAGTTGAAAAACATAAAAGCTCGAGTCTCATTACTCTAAAAACATCTCGATGCTTTGGACAACGTTCTCTGGATAAATTAAAGTTGAACTTTGGCAGACGTCAGAAGCAAGTCAACAAGTGGCATTTGTAAATGGGTACTAGTTTTGGCCAGGATTTAACCTGCCCTGGACTTGTTTCCTCATTTAGGGGTAGGTGTGGAGTCTCATCTACTTTATGTTACTTATTTTACACAGAACATTCATTCATCTTCTACCGCTTAGTCCATTTAAGGGTCGCGGGGGGCTGGAGCCTATCCCAGCAGCCATAGAGCGCGAGGCGGGATACACCCAGGACAGGACGCCAGTCTGTCGCAAGGCCACAAACAGACAAACAGACATACCCACACACACCTACAGACAATTTAAAGATCCCAATCCACCTAACCCGCATGTCTTTGGATGTGGGAGGAAACCGGAGCACCCGGAGGAAACCCACGCAAACACAGAGAGAACATGCAAACTCCACACAGAAAGGCCACGGGAATTGAACTCATGACCTTCTCGCTGTGAGGCAACAGTGCTAACCACTAAGCCACCGTGCTGCCCTACACAGAACATATTTTCAATAAATAAAACCATCATTTAACAACCTATTTACTGTGAATTCTACTCTTTGCTCCAGAATCTTTATGAACATCTGACACACTTTGGACAAATGTGCAAAAACGGACAATCAGAAAGGGGGGCAAACGTTTCCACAGTAGTATGAGAATGAGAGACTGAGAAAGCCGATAGGGCAAAGTTATTGATTAAACAAGAGCAAAACAAATCCATCAAGTGAAGGCAAACTGGCAACAGAAGTGGATATTTGTGAAACCAATTTTCTATAAAAACTTTAACATTTTGCTCTGTCGTTACATCAGATTGTATTCTGGTGTACAGCAGAAGCAGCTGATCAGCGGTTACTTTATGGTTACTGATTTATTGTAAAGTGACTGTTGCGTTTTTTTGCCGGTGACTGATGACACTTGATAAGCTCTTGTATAATCCCACACCTTAAGGAAGAAACAGGAGAATGTAGCAGGAGGAGACACGTGAAGGAAGAAACATCTTGTTCAAATGAAGAACACTTGGTCTTTACAGGCGGCGGTACGGGCGGTGGTTTCAGTGGCAGCAGAGAAGGCGGCTACAATGGAGGCAAAGACAACATTTGGGCTCTGGGAGGCATCAACAGCCGTGTGAATTCCCTGGGCTCTGTAGTATTGCACCAGTAAAGCTGTCTGCCGGTGGTAGGTCGCCAGACGGGAGAGCAGCGTTTTCTCATTGTCATCGCTGCGCCGGATGAGAGGCTCGCCCGTCAGCTGCATGCAGAGGGGGGAGAGAAAAAGGTCTGGATGAGATGCCATCAAGTTTTCACACAAAATTATGAATTTTAAAAGAACTGCAAACATTCTGCACATGCTGAGCCTTGAGGTATGCACATTAATGAGTGTCTGTGTAGTTTTACATTAGGCATAAGACCACAGTGTCCTGAATATAAGACAGTCCTGATTACAAGAGGACTCGCTTTGTCAAGACTTATTTGGAAAAATATTTTCGGAAGACTTTCAGGGTTTTTTTTTTCTTTTCTTTTTTTATTTTGCTTTTATTTGAAAATTATGGTAAAAGCACACTGAGCAAATGTAACATTGGTCCATGGTTAAAATATAATAACGGGGGGTTAACAGCAGCTGCTCTGTACATGTAACAGCAGTTGGTACAGTTCACGTAGAAAAAGCAAGGCAGGTACTCCTGAGACAAATGTAAATACTTTTGATTGTTATGTTATTTGGGACCGTTTTACGCTGGGTCTTCTAATGGTTCTTGTTAATACAGGCAAACCTTGTTAACTCGCGCAAGTTGGGGTCCACAAAATCAAACTGAGTTATCTGAAACCGTGAGTCAATGAAGTTGACCAAATATATACAGTAGTCTAGTGGTTAAGAATTGGGCTTCAGACCAGAGAATCCTCAGTGCAAAACTCAGCCAGACCGGAAAATCACTAAGGTCCTTAATCGTCTAGTTGCTCCAGGTGTGCAGTGAGCACCTTGCATGGCAACACAGTGTGTATGGATGAATGCAAGGCATAATTGTAAAGTGCTTTGAGATTCTGATGCAGATGGAAAAACACTATATAAATGCAGTCCATTTATTATTTAGACAATAGTCTAAATATTCAAACAAGAAAGGACTCACAGCTGATCCTTGGTGTAATCCCACCTGTACCTTGAATGAGTGTCATTCCTACTGCACATCTCACTGTCACACTATCCATGTACATGTCCTGCACTACTGGTGATGGAAAATCCAAAAACTGCGCTATTCCCAGTTTCCCAAATTGCAGCCAGAGAAAATTATAATTCCATCAGTTATCGTGGATATCTTGGTGGCTTCCCACACTAGTCGCCTCCTTGCCCTGTCACCACATTTTTGAGAACTGTTTACTTCAGACAGATTTGCCATATTGCCTGTATGTAACAAAGAGGAGCCTGTACTGTCATTGTACATAAATGGATATAAACAGCAACATTTCTCCTCTGCATTTAACCATCCTAAATAAAGTTTGATACAATACATACAATCCAGCTTCTGGAGACCAGCTCCAGGGCTAGGTTTCATACAATCCCAATTCCAATCAAGATAGGACATTGTGTAAAATGTAAATAAAAACACAATACAATGATTTGCAAATCCTCTTCAACCTATATTCAATGAATACACCACAAAGACAAGATATTTAATGTTCAAACTGATAACCTATTGTTTTTGTGCAAATATTTGCTCATTTTGAAATGGATGCCTGCAACACGTTTCAAAAAAGCTGGGACAGTGGTACATCACCTTTCCTTCTAACACTCAATAAGTATTTGGGAACTGAGGACACTAATTGTTGAAGCTTTGTAGGTGGAATTCTTTCCCATTCTTGCTTGATGTACGACTTCAGTTGTTCAACAGTCCGGGATCTCCGTTGTCGTATTTTTCGCTTCATAATGCGCCACACATTTTCAATGGGCGACAGGTCTGGACTGCAGACAGGCCAGTCTAGTACCTGCACTCTTTTACTACAAAGCCACGCTGTTGTAACACGTGCAAAATGTGGCTTGGCATTATCTTACTGAAATAAACAGGGACGTCCCTGAAAAAGACGTTGCTTGGATGACAGCATGTGTTGCTCCAAAACCTGGATGTACCTTTCAGCATTGATGGTGCCATCACAGATGTGTAAGTTGCCCATGCCATGGGCACTAACACACCCCCATACCATCACAGATGCTGGCTTTTGAACTTTGCGCTGGTAAAAACCTGGATGGTCCTTATCCTGTTTTATCCAGAGGATTTCCAAAAACAATGTGAAATGTGGACTCATCAGACCACAGCACACTTTTCCACTTTGCGTCTGTCCATTTCAAATAAGCTCGGGCCCAGAGAAGGCAGCATTTCTGGATGTTGTTGATGTATGGCTTTCGCTTTGCATGGTAGAGTTTTAACTTGCACTTGTAGATGTAGCGAAAAACTGTGTTAACTGACAATGGTTTTCTGAAGTGTTCCTGAGGCCACGCGGTAGATCCTTTACACAATGATGTCAGTTTTTAATGCAGTGCCACCTGAGGAATCAAGGGTCACGGTCATTCAATGTTGGTTTTCCACCTTGCCACTTATGTGTAGAAAGATCTCCAGATTCTCTGAATTTTTTGATTATAGTATGGACTGTAGATGATGGAATCCTTAAAGTCCTTTCAACTGAATGTTGAGAAAAATTGTTCAACTGTTGGACTATTTTTTCCATGCAGTTGTTCACAAAGTGGTGATCCTCACCCCATCTTTGCTTGTGAATGGCTGAGCCTTTTGGGGATGCTCCTTTTATACCCACTGTCCCAGCTTTTTTGAAACTTTTTGCAGACATCCATTTCAAAATTTCAGTCTAAATATTCAGGGTCCACAAATCAACCATGAAAAAAGCCAAAACTTGAGTTAAGCATACACGAGTTAACTGGGTTCACCTCTAAAGTACAGATTAAGTGACTGTGGTGTTCAGTGTTGAAAGTGGTCATGAAAAAAAAAACTGAAAATTTTTGGCAAGGGCCAAAGGCCTGAAGCCCCTGGTGGGGGGCCTGGGGGTTCTCCCCCCCAAAAATTGAAATCTCAGATGCATTCTGGTGCATTTTCAGGTTTATTTACCCACCAAAAAAAAAATGTCCACAAAAATAAATTTTTTGTTGGGTCAGGTTAAGTGTTCCACCTCAGTTTTTTCACACAACTTGCATTGTGCTACCAGTCTTTAATCAAAAAACATGCACTGTGGTTCAGAAAAGTACACAAGTAAAGTAAATGAAAATTCAAAGAACTCAAAAATAATAATTTTCAGCATCAATTCAAATGGAACAACAGGAGAATTTATGGCACATTAATGCATCAACTTCACCGTCACTCACTTCGGAGTTTTCCTAGTTTTGCCAGGATCTTTGGAGCTATTGATAATCTCCGTTTTCAAATTCCTGGCCACCTTAAATTCTTACAAATGTTTTTACTTCAAGATTAATTTCTGATTACTGTACATTTTGAAATTAAAAAAAAACTTTTCTTACATTAGAAAACATAAATAGTTTTAATTTAAAAAAGATTCTTTAGAAATCTTTGATGTTCACCTGTAAATTAAAACCAGAACTGATCTGTTGTTGTCGAGATAATTTCTTGATTAACATTATAAGGAATCTTGGGCAATTATTTTTAGACAAATAAAACAGCATGAAAGGTAATGTGTACATTTTTAAGTCTGGTAGATTCATTCAGCAAATGTGTAAATGTTTCTGATGTAGGACAAGAAATATATTTCTTAAAATAAAAAGAATATGAAACAGCACCATGCTATTTTCTTTGATTACTTGATAGTTTAAAAAAAATTCTAAGTTATTTAAACTTGAGTTTTCTTGTGGCAGTAATAATTAAAAAAAAAACTGTAGCTTTATTTGGTAAAAATAAAAACAGGTCGAACAGTTTACGAACATAAAACGTTCACTCAGCTCAACATTGATTGATTCAACATCCTGCATCTAAAAGGCTAACGTTAGCTTATAAAATTCAGCAGGGCACTAACGTCACGTATAATTTTCAATTATTCACCTCAGACAAATTTTTGTCTGTTGCTCAAACTCAAACTTGTAGTTTTGACTCTCAGACAGAGGTAAACTCGTGTCTGAATGCTAACATTGTTAGCATTTTTAGGAGCTGGAAGTTTCACCCGTTAGCTCCACTTAATGTATGATTACTGGAGTAAAAACGCAGCTCATAACTTTTAATATCCACAACAAAGTAAACCATTAGGAGAACAACCGTGCAGTCGCCAAAACCATAACAAAATAAACCTTCTTCTTTGGAGATTATTAGCGGCTTGCAAAACAGCATGACGCATTACCGCCACCAACTGTCTGGGTGTGGAACTGACTGATTGGATTCTGACGTATGCTACCAAAAATAACTCGGAAACGTTCACCACATGAGTAAAAATCCAGATTTCTGGTAGTTTCCAGAAAACCTTTATCTCTGGGTGTTAAAATGCAGAGATGCAACATTCGGCACCGTGAGTGTAAACTGTGACTTTTCCCATCGGCTGTAACCAAACAGCAGTTGAAGGGGTACACAGTCTTTTCAAGGGTTATTTACACCACCTGCTGTAGTGGATGGAATTTGGCATATATGGAAGTCTAGTCTGTGACCCCCGTAATTTCCACAACCATTTTCTGGGGAGGAGAACTCATTCAAGCCAAAATGGCACTTTGCATTTAATTACAGTGACCAGAACCTTTATTAAACTTTCACACTGTAAAATAGAGATTATAACTGATCAGCCAGGTGCATCCTGAATATGCAGTTTCATCAGTTTCAATTAAAGTTTAAAATTAGGTCAGCATTTTTTTAATCTTCTTCACACTGACCTCATGAAGTGTCACATTCTCGATCCCACATTCAGGGCACTAACTGTGTTGAACTCCAAAGTCAACACAAGTTTTTGTAACCATCAGTTTGGGGACTGTACATCAATGTTGAGTTTTGTTTGCTTTCAATAAATACATAATTTTCCCATTTTAACACAGGCATACAGAGAATTTTATTTGATTTATTTTTTATTAATCTTGAACCAGTCACCTGTGCAGTAGAAAGTGTCACCAGGTGTTGTCAAAGGAATCACAATAACATTTCTGACCAAAAACAAACCAGAGTCAACTTACGTCATCTTTCATGGGCTCTTTAGGTGGGTTGAACTCCTCATGGTAGGAGCGACCACTTGGTTGATGAATGAGTCTGGAGAAAAGAAGGGAACATGGTGAATAGGTGAAGCACAGCACAAGGACAGGAAAAAAATTTAAGCAAGAGAGGAGGAGGACAGGGAGTTCTGACAGCCACAATGACGAAGGACTTCGCTGTCCTTTCTACATCCCACAGACTGCTTTTATCCTGCTTGATTTGATGTGACAGCAGACACTTTCCACCACCTACTCCTCACAAAGGACCCCTGCTAGCTGAAAGACAGCTCTCTGCATCCAGTTATTGTGAAGAAAGAGGACAGAAACTGTGCTGCCGCTGCTGCTTCTTCTTCTTTCAGCTGCTCCTGTTAAGGATCGCCACAGCAGATCACTCGTTTCCATCTCACCCTGTCCTGTGTATCTTCCACTTTTCACTCTAACCACCTGCATGTCCTCCCTCAGCACATCCATAAACCTCCTCTTTGGCCTCCCTCTTCTCCTCCTGCCTGGTGGCTCCATCCTCAGCATACTTCTCCCTATATACCCTGGGTCCCTCCTCTGCACATGTCCAAACCATCTCAATCTCGCCTCTCTGACTTTGTCTCCAAACTGTTCCACCTGAGCTGTCCCTCTGATATGTTCATTCCGAATCCTGTCCATTCCCATCACTCCCAAAGAGAACTGGAACATCTTCAGCTCTGCCTCCTGTCTTTTTGTTAGTGCCACCGCCTCTAAGTCGTACAACATACCTGGTCTCACTACTGTCTTGTAAACTTTCCCCTTCACTCTTGCAGATATTCTCCGCTCATAAATCACTCCTGCCACCTTTCTCCACCCACTCCACCCTGCCTGCTCTCTCTTCTTCACCTCTCTACCAAACTTGCCATTACTTTGGACAGTTGACCCAAGTATATCATCTACTTTCACCACTTGTAATCCTTGTAACCGCACTATTCCACTGGGCTCCCTCCCATTCACACACATGTACTCAGTCTTACTCCTACTGACTTTCATTCCCCTGCTCTCCAGAGCATATCTCCACCTCTCCAGGCTAAACCCAACCTGCTCTCTCCTCTCACTACAGATCACAATGTCATCTGCAAACATCATAGTCCATGGAGACCCCTGTCTGATCTCAACAGTCAACCTGTTCATCACCACTGCAAACAAGAAAGGACTCACAGCTAATCCTTGGTATAATCCCACCTGTACCTTGAATGAGTCTGTTATTCCTACTGCACATCTCACTGTCACACTATCCATGTACATGTCCTGCACTACTTGTATCTGGTGATGGAAAATCCAAAAACTGCACTATTCCATGTTTCCCAAATTGCATCCAGAGAAATCCAGTTATCGTGGATATCTTGGTGGCTTCCCTCACTAGTCGTCTCCTTGCCCAGTCACCACATTTTTGAGAACTGCTTACTTCAGACAGATTTGCCATACTGCCTGTATGTAAAAAAAAAAAAAGAGGAGCCTGTACTGTCATTGTACATAAATTGATATAAACAGCAACATTTCTACTCTACATTTAACCATCCTAAATAAAGTTTGATACAATGCAGCCACGGTCCAGCTTCTGGAGACCAGCTCCAGGGCTAGGTTTCATACAATCCCAATTCCAATCAAGTTAGGACGTTGTGTAAAATGTAAATAAAAACAGAATACAACAATTTGCAAATCCTCTTCAACCTATATTCAATGAATACACCACAAAGACAAGATATTTAATGTTCAAACTGATAAACTTTATTGTTTTTGTGCAAATATTTTCTCATTTTGAAATGGATGCCTGCAACACGTTTCAAAAAAGCTGGGACAGTGGTATCTTTACCACTGTGTTACATCACCTTTCCTTCTAACAACACTCAATAAGCCAGTCTAGTACCTGCACTCTTTTACTACAAAGCCACGCTGTTGTAGCACGTGCAAAATGTGGCTTGGCATTATCTTACTGAAATAAGCAGGGACGTCCCTGAAAAAGACGTTGCTTGGATGACAGCATGTGTTGCTCCAAAACCTGGATGTACCTTTCAGCATTGATGGTGCCATCACAGTGGGGGTATGGGGGTGTGCTAACACACTCCCATACCATCACAGATGTTGGCTTTTAAACTTTGCGCTGGTAATCTGGATGGTCCTCATCCTGTTTCGTCCGGAGGACAAGATGTCCATGATTTCCAAAAACAATGTGAAGTGTGGACTCTTCTTCTTCTTCTCGTGTGTGCGTTTCCAGGTCTGCTGGGGGCTCCCCTACCGTTCTGAGGGGGGAGCAGCACATTAGTGTTTTAGCTTTTCCTCGATCCGTGTAAGAGCTTTTGCAGTTTCTCTTAATTTGGTTGTATCTTCGTCAAAGATATCCTCCGTTGTTACTTTCGGGCATTCTTGCCTATTGACTTGCTGGCATTCCTCTAGTATTTGTTTTTGAGTTTCCTCCTCAGCATTGCAGAACCTACAGGATACATTGGCATATTTATTCCTATAGTTGCATTTTACTGCTAGCATTCTTGTTCTTGCCATCATGATGCTATGTGCTTCCATCCTGTTTAGTTTGTCCAGGTATGGTTTCCTTTTTCCTACTTCCAACGTTTTTATGTTTTCAATGTAATGTTCTACCTTTGATTTGATCTCTCCTTGTTCTTTGATATTCTTCTTTAGCTGTTCGCCTATTTTCCTTTTTATATCTCCTTTGCTTGTTTGATCCGTTATCTGCAGTTTTTCCTTAATCCTGTTGACTTCCCTTTTCCATGGTTTACTACTGTTGTTGATTATTCTTTTCATTAGGTCTGATCCTACTGTATTTATCCTTTTTTGGAAGTTGATCTTGTTTTTTTTTATTATATGGTCTATATCCCAGAGCCCTGTTTCCGAATACATGATTTCTCTCAGTGTTGTTGGTAGTATTAGGAGCCGTTTTAATATATTGTCCAAGATTTGGTTCCTCATTTTCCCCTCCTTTTTTGTTGTTTCCACTGACTCTCCTGCATACACAATTATTGGGATTATGCATGATTCCACTAGTTGTCAGATAACTCATCTCTATTCCTCTTAGGTCCGGACTTCCTGCTATTTGTAGGATGGTTTGTAAGGCTCCTTCTGCTTTCTTTTTTGCTTCTTCTATTTGGTCAGCTTGGTTGTTGTTATTGTTGATTATTTTCCCTAGGTATTTGTAATTTACACATTTTTCCAGTTTTTTGGGTCCTATGTAGAAATCTATCATCTTTTGGTTTCCCTATCGTCATAACTTTACTTTTTTCTTCCCCAAATTCTATGTGGTACCTATTTGCCAGATCATTTGTTATATTTAGCATTATTTGCATTTCCTTGGCCGTCTCTGCTATGAGGGCTATGTCGTCCATCCATAGTAGGCATCCTATTTTCCCTGTACCTGTCTCTATTCCAAGGTTGCTATTCAGGATCTCTTTGCCTATTTCGTCTATTAGTAGTGCGTACATTATGACTGACAGGACTCCTCCTTGTCTACTGCTGTCTTTGATCTGTATTTGTCTTGTAAGTCCATATCTGGTCATTATTGAGGCTTTCAGGTTTTCGTTGAGCTCCTTTATTTTTAGCCATATTTGATCTCTTAGTCCATTTTTGTAGCGCGTGTACATCAGAGCATCTGCCCAGGCTTTATCATATGCTTTGGTCACATCCAGGAACGTTATGTATCTTGGTTGGTTGTGGTCTGCAGTTCCTATGTTTTCCTTACCACCTCCCTGTAGTTCACTAATTTGTATCAGGGGTTTTATTCTATGATGTAGGATTCTTTCATAAAATTTCCCTATGTTGCTGCTGAGGGTAATTCCCCTTTCATTGGCACATTTGCCTTTTTTTTCCTTTACCTTTGTATATACTTACAATGTGGCCGTTCCTCATTTCATCAGGGATTTTGTTTGTATGTGCCGTTTGATTAAACATTGTACAATATATTTTCATAGTGCCATTTGTTGCATTTATGAATATTTCGTTTGGTATGTTGTCTGGTCCCATTGCCTTTTTCCGTTTTAGTTTCCTCTTTACCCGCAGCATCTCTTCGAGGTCTATTTTTGGTATGTTTTGCGGTCTTAGTTGGTTTGTAACTTTCTCAACCTCTGCCGATATTTTATTGGTCCATGCCTCATAGTCCGGTTTACCTTCTCTTGCTCGGTATAGGTCCTCGTAGTAGTTTGCTATGTGGGATTTGATTTCTTCCTCATCAGTGATTTCTCTATTGTCCTCTGTGATGTAGTTGTATTCTGCCTGTCCCTTCTTGGCTAACTTTTTCCTCATTTTCCATATCTCATTTCTTGGGTCTCTGCTGGTAATAATTTTGTTCAGGTTCTCTTGGACTTTTTATATTTTTCATCCGTTGCCTTTCTTAATTTCCTTTGTGCCTCGTAGTAGCTCTCTAGAGCTTCCTTTTTTTCCTCTTTGCTGGCCTTCTGGAAAATTTTCCTTTTCTCTCTCACTTTCTCCCGCAGGCCTTTTGTTTCTGGGTCTTTTCTTCTTTTCTGTTGGTTTATGCTTATTGTTCTCTGTCCTATTGTCTCTTTTACGGCTTCCTTTATTACTGTTTCATATTCTTTGTATTCAGTAGGTTTTTTATTTGTAATTTTTTGGACAATACTTTGTTGTATTCCTTCCAACCTTCTTCATTTTCTAGGTTCCATCTTTTAATTCTTTTTGTTCTTCTGCTGGTCTCTGGTATTTGGATGCAAGCTGCTATCGTGTTGTGATCTGACTCCCCATGTTTACTTTTGGGTCTGAGGGTTCCTGCTTCATCAACTTCTACTCTTGTTGTTCTTTGTTCCATTTCGTCACATGCTATTATGTAGTCTGTTACAGATTTTTCATCATTGTGTCTGTTCTCTCTTGTCCACAGGCCTGTTTCAGATTTGAGGTTAATTGCCTTGCAGTCTGCTTCTTTTAGTAGGTTTTTTTAGGATTCTCCCATTTGTACTTTCTTTTTGTTTGTATTGTCCTGCTCTAATTTCCAGTTTTGCATTGATGTCTCCTGCTAGTAGTACATTTCCTTCCTGTTTGTAGCATTGGATTTGTGTTCTGATTATGGCGTACTGCCTTTCCACCTCATCCTTATAGCATGTCTCTTGTGGTCCGCAGTAGCATCCTATGAAGTCTGGTTTATGTTTTGGGTTTTCTATTTTTAGCCAGAGTATTTCCATTGTGCTGTCTTCTAGGTTTTAGACTCATCAGACCACAGCACACTTTTCCACTTTGCGTATGTCCATTTCAAATAAGCTCTGGCCCAGAGAAGGCGGCGGCGTTTCTGGATGTTGTTGATGTATGGCTTTCGCTTTGCATGGTAGAGTTTTATCTTGCACTTGTAGATGTAACGACGAACTGTGTTAACAGAATGGCTTTCTGAAGTGTTCCTGAGGCCACGCGGTAAGATCCTTTACACAATGATGTCAGTTTTTAATGCAGTGCCACCTGAGGAATCAAGGGTCACGGTCATTCAATGTTGGTTTTCCGCCTTGCTGCTTACGTGTAGAAAGATCTCCAGATTCTCTGAATTTTTTGATTATAGTATGGACTTTAGATGATGGAATCCTTAAAGTCCTTGCAACTGAATGTTGAGAAAAATTGTTCTTCATGCAGTTGTTCACAAAGTGGTGATCCTCACCCCATCTTTGCTTGTTAATGGCCTTTTATACCCAATCATGACACTCAGCTGTTTCCAATTAACCTGTTCACCTGTGTAAAGTTCCAAACAGGTGTTCTTTGAGCATTCATCAACTTTCCCAGTCTTTTGTTGCCACTGTCCCAGCTTTTTTGAAACGTTTTGCAGACATCCATTTCAAAATGAGCAAATATTTGCACACAAAGTTTATCAGTTTGAACATTAAATATCTTGTCTTTGTGGTGGGAGCGCACGCGGTGCACGAGAGGCTGCTGGATTCATCCTGTTGTTCCTGGACTGTCCTCTCCGATGACCGAATCGGCACCGTTAAAGCTATGCCCGTTTTTGCCGCAGCTTCCTGCTGCTGCCTCTCGCCGGGCTGTGGAGTTTTTACGCCGGGGCTGTCGTCTGTGGGCTCGCAGACGCGGTGTTTCACTACTACAGTATTGGTGTTGTTGGATCTCAGTGCTGCGTTTGACATAGTTGATCATATTCTACTTGATAGGCTAGAAAACTGTATCGGGATTACTGGAATTGCTCTTGCGTGGCTGACGTCTTATTTGCCTGGTCGTTCCCACTGTGTTTTGTGCAACGACACTACCTCTGGGCATGAAGTTCGGGGTTCTGCAGGGATCCGTTCTGGGTCCCCTGCTTTTTTTCCCCTGTATATGGCACCCCTTGGGAACATTTTGCGGCATTTTGGGGTTGCTTTTCATTGCTATGCTGATGATACTCAGTTGTATATGCTGATATCTGCTGGAAATCCTGTCCACATAAAATCTTTACAGGACTGTCTCGCAACAGTGAGAAGTTGGATGTCTAGCAACTTTCTACTTTTGAACTCTGATAAGACTGAAATGATGGTTCTTGGTCCAGCAAGACATCGGCATCAATTTGATGAGCTGGCGCTTAGCCTAGGTTCATGTGTTATACATCATACTGACAGTGACTGAAGTGAGGAACCTTGGGGTAATTTTTGATCCTAAGTTGTCCTTTGACCTCCACATTAGGGACATTACGAGGACTGCTTTCTTTCATTTAAGAAATATAGCAAAGATTCCCCCCATCCTGTCTATGGCTGATGCTGAGACTCTGATTCATGTGTTTGTCTCTTCTAGATTGAACTATTGTAATGCTTTGTTTTCTGGTTTACCACAGTCCAGCATCAGGGGTCTTCAGCTGGTTCAAAATGCTGCTGCTGTTTGATCATATTACGCCGGTTCTGGAATCCCTTCACTGGCTTCCAGTCTCCTTGAGATCGGATTTTAAGGTATTACTATTGGCCTATAAAATTGTTCACGGACTGCCGCCCCCCTATCTGGCTGGCCTGGTTGAGTCCTATGTGCCGGCAAGGGCTCTGCGTTCACAGGGTGCAGAACTATTGTGTGTCCCGAGGGTGAAGAAAAGGTCAGCGGGTTACAGAGCTTTTTATCACCGTGCTCCAGCTCTGTGGAATGATCTGCCTACACAAATACGACAGTCGGACTCAGTGGAGACTTTTAAAGCCAGGTTGAAGACACATCTCTTATCCCTGTTTTAGCATTAGTATTTTATTGTGTGTCTTTTTTTTTATACATTTTATTTATTTTACTTCTTTTAATTTTTTATGGTTACATTTTTTATTGTATTTTTATTTCATTTTATTCTGCTTTTAAATGCTTGTGAAGCGCCTTGAGGCGATTACTTGTGATTTGGCGCTATATAAATTAATAAATTATTATTATAAATTATTATTATTATAATATACGTAGATTGCAGAAGATGTTCAAATCACTGTATTCTGTTTTTATTTACAATTGACACAACATCCCAACTTCATTGGAATTGGGGTTGTAAAGTGGTCTAATCTTTTAGTCTACTAAACTTACTTAGTCAACTATGTTTAGACGCACAACATTAGCCGTGTAATCACCATTTCACATCAATGACTAAACTTCCAGAATACCCATTTTACGTTAGTCGACTATTTTCATGGGTATAGCGGCCTCGCAAGTGCCGTTGCCAAGAAGCGCTTCCAATGCACGAGAGTTTTGTTTGCTTCCTGGTTGGTCGCAACCGCAATGTGTGTGTTAGACTCCGCCCATTCCCTTGATATGTCTGTCCAGTCCCGTCTGCACCCGCAAAATTCTGCAAATTTATGCCTGCACAATAATAGAGATGCACTGATTTTGTGTCTTCTTCCCTCCTGCAGAACATGTCATTTAGAGTATTAAAGACTTTTGCAGGGTCGTTTGCTTCGTTTCTCTGGCCTGTATGTCTTTTGACTCGCTGATCAGGAAAAGGGCTCCTATTTCGTTGTTTTCATTTAGTTTAAAGATGGTTTCATATGTTTGCCATATATGGACATGCACTGTTGCTATGGTAACTGTCGCTGTGGCTGTGTCTATCGACATGTGTACCATTACCTGCCATATTGGATATTGGTCACGCAGAGAATTGTGGGAAATGTATGCCTGCTGCAGACACACAGACACGGTCAGAAACTGAACAAAGGGCTCAGAATGCCAGGGATTACATGTTGTGTCCTTAGATGCTTCAATAACAATCTCAGGTATTTCTGTGAAGGCTCTCAGTTGTCCAGGTGGTTTCCATAGTAGAGAAGCTTGAATCTTCGACTGGACTGGGTTGCTTGACGGGAGGACGTTCTAATCGCAGAAGCTTCCTCAGCTAAATTTCTTGCTCTGGTAGTCTGACGTCTGTCTTGACTCTTGTAGAGATGCACTGATTTTGTGTCTTTTCCCCTCCCGCAGAACATCTCATTTAGGGTATTAATAAAGACTTTTGCGGGGTCAAGAGTCGAGACAGAAGTCAGACTACCAGAGCAAGAATTTTAGCCAAGGAAGCTTCTGCGATTAGAAGCGAAATGTCCTCACATCAAGCAACCCAGTCCAATCGAAGATTCAAGCTTCTCTACAATCTCAGGTATAAACATGTGAACTATGTTTTTCCTAAGAATGCAACGCTCAGAAATACGTGGATTCACAATATTGGAAGGACTGGAAATGAAATTTTAGTAAGTTCAAACCAACATCAACGCACCAAGTCTACAGCAGCCAGAAAATGTACATGGTAGACACACCAACAGTTTTTCCACTCAAACCACTTCCATCAAAACCACCAATATAGTAGTTTTGTCCACAACTTGCGGCAAAATCACGGCCGCCATAACTTAGTAAATTCCTCCCAAAATCCCCCCCCTATAAACATCTGCTCAAAGTGATGTTACTCAGTGAAATCACTTGGTGGAGTGGGTGAATGCAAACAAAACTTGCACCCTCTGAGCCCTTTCTGGAATCAGTCTGAGATCACGAGACTCAAGCAGTGGGCTCAAGACCAGAGAATCCTTGGTTCAAACCCGTCTGGCTGAAACATCACTAAGGGCCCTTAATCTCCATGTTATTCCCGGTGTGTAGTGAGCATCTTACATGGCAGCATCCTGACATCAGTGTGTGAGTGTGAATGTGAGGCATTACTGTAAAGTGGTTTGAGCTTCTGATATAGACTGAAAAGCACTATATAATTGCAGTCCATTTACCATAGTGTTCAGATCAAAGATATTCTATCTGAAAACTTGAATAACCATAAAACCATCCTGAGGGATTAACTACCCTTCCAGACACAATAAAAATTCCCAAACCGTGGAGACTGCATGTTCTCCCTGTGTTCATGTGAGTTCCTTCCAGCTTTCTCCCACATCAACAGACATGCAGGTTTGGTGAAATAGAAACTTTAAATTGACTGATAGCGTGCATGCGGGTATGAATGTGTTTGTCTACATGTGGGCCTGTGACAGACTGCCATCCTGTCAAGAGTGTACCCTGCCTCATGCCCTGACTGCTGGGATAGGCTCCATCCCCCCGTGACCTTTAACTGGAGTAAGCGGGTATAGAAAGCAAATGGACGAATCGCATAATACCAGACTCTTATTTTAAAAAGAAGGATTTAACAGAGACCAAATGAGAAGCTTCTCAAGAAAAGAAACCTGAAAAATCATAAAGCTACTGTTGTCCACCATTTATGAGCAGAGACAACCTTTTCTCACATGCTAAAGAATTATTTTCTGTAACCAAAGCTGCAGCTGCACCTCGTACCTGCCACAGATCCTGCGAACCAACAGGGAGTTGTCAACATCAAACTCGATTACAGAGTCGAGCTTCTCGTGCCTCTTATCCAACAAGCTGTCCAGCTGCAAGAGAAGTTCACAGACGTCTCAAACAGATATTTTATGCATTCCAGAATAAAACTATATCTGTTTAGTTTTTGCTCTCTCTCTCAGTGGGCAACAGAACATCATGAAAACATAAAAAAAACACTCCTGTTTCATTACTGTAATTTCCAGACTATAAGCCACTACTTTTCCCCCCACATGCTTTGAACACTGTGGCTTTTACAATGAAGCAGCTAATTTATGGATTTTTACAGGCTTTTTCCATAAGTCAAAATATGTCAAATGATGCTGTCAATTGATTTCCTGAAAGCTGCGCTCCTCATGTGGTAAAAATTCTCACACAGTGTAAATATAAGGTCTTACCCGTTCGTTTTAGTGAAGAAGGGTCTCTCTCCAGCACTTTGCGCCAGAGCTGCACAGTCAGATCAGTTAGCGGAGCGGCGCCTTCCCCCCCCCACCCTTCCCCAACGGTTCTCTGTCTTGGCGCAAGTCAAAAAAAGTCACAGGGCCTCATTAACGTCTCATTTACCACACACTCTATCCGATCCTGGCTGCATGCAATGAAATCTCAAGAAAAAGTTAAAATTACTCAGTTCTCCATCTGGAGCAGAGTCAATATTTATGTATAACACTTCAGGGAAACAAAGCATTTACGGTACATATTTAATTAAAAGTAAAAAAAAAAAATCTTTCTGTGTAAATATCTCGTGTTATAATGTGGAGACTCACAAACTGGACAAGTACAGCCTATTTATGTACAATTTCTTTTTTCTTTTTAAAATTGGTGGCTGCGGCTGATATTCAGTTGCACTCTATAGTCCAGAAATTACGGTTCAAATCAAATTTGAGTGTTTTTTTCACCCCACATTATATGAAACAATCATCAAGTTACAAACCTCAACAGGAAAAATGCTTCCAGATCTAATAATGCATTTAATATCTCAAGGCTATAGTCAGAGAATGGTCTGTACGTGCACAAGCACATATGTTGCTTCTTAATAATATGGACTAAGTGAGAAAAAGATGTATTCCTGTCGCATTTGACACTGAGCAACATCACAGAAAGTAATGCCATTTATACAGTTTTTCTTCTTGTTGCATGACAACACAGTATGCAGACCCGCTGACATACTGCCATCAAATCAGAGACCCAATGGTCCTCGGGGCCTGTGGAGGAATTCCTTCTTGTACCTCTATTTGTTAATCAGCATCACGCTACAGAAGATGCATAGTGTAGAGAAACACTGACGGGATTTCACAGACTTAATGTGTGTGAACAGATACAGAAACTCGGCATAACAAAAACTCAAGTCTGAATGTCAGATGTGTTCAGATGGCAACCTGGATGACTTCTGTACCCACCTCCATGTGTGAAAGGGGCAATACTGCACTTAGAAATTTAACTTACATTGATGCTCAACTTCAGCTACAACCCCTAGCAATAATTATGGAATCACCGGCCTCAGAGGATGTTCATTCAGTTGTTTAATTTTGTAGAAAAAAAGCAGATCACAGACATGACACAAAACTAAAGTCATTTCAAATGGCAACTTTCTGGCTTTAAGAAACACTATAAGAAATCAAGAAAAAAAATTGTGGCAGTCAGTAATGGTTACTTTTTTAGACCAAGCAGAGGGAAAAAAATATGGACTCACTCAATTCTGAGGAAAAGAAATTATAGAATCACCCTGTAAATTTTCATCCCCAAAACTAACACCTGCATCAAATCAGATCTGCTCGTTAGTCTGCATCTAAAAAGGAGTGATCACACCTTGGAGAACTGTTGCACCAAGTGGACTGACATGAATCATGGCTCCAACACGAGAGATGTCAATTGAAACAAAGGAGAGGATGATCAAACTCTTAAAAGAGGGTAAATCATCACGCAATGTTGTAAAAGATGTTGGTTGTTCACAGTCAGCTGTGTCTAAACTCTCAACCAAATACAAACAACATGGGAAGGTTGTTAAAGGCAAACATAATGATAGACCAAGGAAGGCATCAAAGCGTCAAGACAGAAAACTTAAAGCAATATGTCTCAAAAATCGAAAATGCACAACAAAACAAATGAGGAACGAATGGGAGCAAACTGGAGTCAATGTCTGTGACCAAACTGTAAGAAACCGCCTAAAGGAAATGGGATTTACATACAGAAAAGCTAAACAAAAGCCTTCATTAACACCTAAACAGAAAAACAAGGTTACAATGGGCTAAGGAAAAGCAATCGTGGACTGTGGATGACTGGATGAAAGTCATATTCAGTGATGAATCTCGAATCGGTATTGGGCAAGGTGATGATGCTGGAATGTTTGTTTGGTGCCGTTCCAATGAGATTTATAAAGATGACTGCCTGAAGAGAACATGTAAATTTCCACAGTCATTGATGATATGGGGCTGCATGTCAGGTAAAGGCACTGGTGAGATGGCTGTCAATACATCAATAACTGCACAAGTTTACGTTGATATTTTGGACACTTTTCTTATCCCATCAATTGAAAGGGTGTTTGGGGATGATGAAATAATTTCTCAAGATGATAATGCATCTTGCCATAGAGCGAAAACTGTGAAAACATTCCTTGCAAAAAGACACATAGGGTCAAATGTCATGGCCTGCAAACAGTCCGGATCTTAATCCAATTGAAAATCTTTGGTGGAAGTTGAAGAAAATGGTCCATGACAAGGCTCCAACCTGCAAAGCTGATCTGGCAACAGCAATCAGAGAAAGTTTGAGCCAGATTGATGAAGAGTACTGTTTGTCACTCATTAAGTCCATGCCTCAGAAACTGCAAGCTGTTATAAAAGCCAGAGGTGGTGCAACAAAATACTAGTGATGTGTTGGAGCGTTGTTTTGTTTTTCATGATTCTATAATTTTTTCCTCAGAATTGCATGATTCCATATTTTTTCCCTCCGCTTGGTCTAAAAAAGTAACCGTTAATGACTGCCACAATTTTTTTTCCTGATTTCCTATAGTGTTTCTTAAAGCCAGAAAGTTGCCATTTGAAACGACTTTAGTTTTGTGTCATGTCTGTGAGCTGCTTTTTCTCTACAAAATTAAACAACTGAGTGAACATCCTCCGCGGCCGGTGATCCCATAATTTTTGCCAGGGGTTGTATAACAATGTGCATTCAAGTCATTACTGCACTCTTTGCATCCTCACACTAGTTATGTTTCACATAAGCAGCAGGAAGCAAATGATTTAAACAAACCATCTCTGCCTGTTTCACAGTGCGGGGAAATCCATCCAACAGGAAGCCGTTCTTGCAGGAGGGTGTGTCCAAGTTTTTTTCTATTAGTTCTACGACCATCTCATCACTAACCTGAAAGCAAAAGAACACAAAATTATCTCATGTATGCAGTCACACTGCCCTATGCTATTTCCGACATGATAACAGTCCCAGTTAATCATGCAACCATAACTAGAGGTTACATATTTCCAGGCTGTAGCTTGGTCCTTACACACTCAATTTCTAAACATCAATAAAGCTTTATGCTGCATTTACACATAACGACAACAAGCCATGAATGACAACAAGCCATGAATGCCGTGAAGTATACATTCTTGGCCACTGATCACGAATGTGATGATTCGAGGCAGAGGTGTCAGGTCTCCTCAGAAACTGCTGCAACCTGTTACCACGTGTTACGATTAATGGCACGTGTTCGTGGCGAATTATCAGGAACCATTACGCACAGTCAAGAACAATGTTCCGCGATGTTATGCGCAATACCGCGCAACAGCGCAGCCGTGCTGCTGCTGCACTCAGATTTTGTCCACCATCTTTTATTATGGAAATAATGCTGAATTTATGTGGAAATAATTGTTGTACAAAAGCTTCAAATATCTGTCGCGAGATAGATGATGACTGGAGCGCAGTTTTAAGCAGAAACAAGGTGGTAATCGGCGGATTGCAGCTGACGCTTAGAAACGACGACGCTGACACTCCGAAATGACGCATGCGCAGTGCAGTAAAGGTAGGAAGGACTGATTTTTATGGGGGACCATTCGGTCAGCGACACCGGGGCTTAAACACACAGCCAAGATATCAAAGGAGTGGCTTCAGGACAAGTCTGTGAATGTCCTTGAGTGGCCCAGCCAGAGCCCAGACCTGAATACGACTGAACATCTCTGGAGAGATTTGAAAATGGTTGTGCACCGACGCTCCTCATCCAACCTGATGGAGCTTGAGAGGTGCTGCAAACGGGAATGGACAAAACTGCACAATGATAGGTGCACCAAGCTTGTGGCATCATATTCAAGAAGCCTTGAGGCTGTAATTGCTGCCAAAGGTGCATCAAGAAAGCATTGAGCAAAGGGTGTGAATACTTCTGTATGTGTGATTTCAAAACTACTGCAGGGAACTTGACAAAATTTTCACCACGCATCGAAGACTCCATTAAATTTTGGAGGTGAGCCGAATCCAGATTGGGGGATCTTGTTTTAATGTAATTTTTAACTATTGCATCAGTTTTAAATTACTTAGAAGACTTTTCATTGGCAGTAGTTCATGTCTTTAAGTGTATTCTTTACTAAAAGCAGAAAGGGTGTAATTATTGATTTTATAAGACGCAATTAGAATTTGATAAATTTAGAATGCAAACAACAAAATCAGAATTAAAGTCAGTTAATACAGACAGTCCATTTGTGGAAACTTAATACAGACAATATATACAAGATAGTAAATACATTTTAATGAAATCAAGACTTGAACCATATTTTGTTCTAGTCAAACACCAGTGTGATTTAAACCAAGAAAAACTGAGCAAAGTGCTCTCAGAATGCACCAAATTGCACCATTTATTTAAAATTTCCTGGGGAGCATGTCTCCAGACCCCCCTAGGCAACCTCACGCCCTTGGCACTCAGCCATCCACTCACAGAAAATGTTCAGTCAAAAAATTTTCAGTTGCTTGCACTTGCACCCATGGACCAGTGCCTGCCTCATCCACCTTAAGGACCCCTAGAACTGAGGGTCACATGATGTGATCTAAAATAGCGTTTGGGAATAATTGATTCACTGCCGTTGCTCAGCATGTTGTTAAAACCTCACATACAACCAGTAACGTTCCCAGTCGACCAGTCCGATCACTCAAATCACTTATAGTAACAATATTTCTTTCGCCCATGTGTAATAGCACTAGATATTCTTGTCCAATAATAACTTGTACATTCATGTACAACAACACGAACACACGTGCAATATTACAATACATTCTTTTTTGCACTTCTGATCCTCATTTTTGCACTTCCAATTCGATCCTGATATATGATTTTGGATATCTGCCAATACGATATTATTCCAATACCAGAGCTCTGCTTTAATATTATTATTCTCATTACTGTTGACTTGATATGAGGATATTTTTTATCACCAGTTAAACAGCTTCATGATGAAGTGATACAGAGAAGGATTTTCTTAAAAAGAAGACCTGAAAGTTCAGCTACGATTTGCCAGAAGGGACATCTAAGATGCAAACCTAAATTTGATGTTTTGGAGAAAGAATTAAATAAATTTAGGCCTATTTATTGTTGGGTCAGTGGCTGAAGTTTCATCTCTTGAACACTAGATGGGACACCCACTGTGAAAACATGAAGTGTTTTCGGGACAGTCAGAGAGAGCATTTCCTCATTTACAAAACTCGAAAACAAAAACAAATAAATAAATAAACATACTTAATTTACTCATATTTCAAGTTAGTCTGGGTAAATAGTCTCATCCTGGTTGATTTTGTCATTCTGCTCTGGTTAAAAAAATCCTTGCGTTATTTAATGTGGCGCTTTCCCAAATGTTTGATTCGGGTCACGACAGACCGTCTGCCTCTCATTTCAACGGCTTTGCAAATATTTAACGTTGCCGTCTTGGGTTTGCGGTGCTCAGGGGACATGTCAGCAACATAACTTCTCAGTGCTTGCGCCTGTTAGTCAGCTGCTAAGAAAGGACCCCCCCAAACGGAAGCATCTCACATACAGCACTCACTCATCTCAGTGAGAGACACGCCTCCATTCAGAAACACCCCCCCCCCCCCGCAGCAAACAGAGCAGCAAAGGCAGCACTTATGGTTCACAGACATTTAACAGTTTTCCTATATCGGAAAACCCCCAAGTTGTATCGAAAAATTCTGATCCGTCAATTACATTGGTATCGGAAAAAGACGCCAATAACAGGTCAGATTGGACTCAAGTCCAGTTTTAATACAACACATATGTTTTAGAATGTTGTGAACTTCGGGACTAGATAAATGGAATTGTGCATGACATTTATTTTTCAGTCTCAGATGTTTGGGATGAAGATGTGAAAATGCAAATCTTGATATCCAATCTAGTGTCTCCTCAGAGAGGTTTCCAATCGATTTTGCAAACAATACATTGTTCTGGCAAATACATTCCTGAAATCTGACACTGACCCCTCCGGAAAACAAAAAGGGAAAATTTTTTGCCATAAACAGAAAAGCACTTCCAGGAATTCCAAGAACACTCGCATCACTGTAAATCAGTGTTGTCCAAAGTATTCTAGAAAGGGCTAAGAAAGCGCAGGTTTTCTTTGCAGCCACTAACTCCAGCAGGTGATTTCACTGATTAACATCACTTTGAGCAGATGGGATGAGTTCAGTGAAATCACCTGCTGGAGTCAGTGGCTGCAAAGAAAACCTGCACCCTCTTCGCCCTGTCATGTAAAATTATTCATTTTTGCCTTACGGATAGACTGCCTAAATCTAAACTAACTATTAAAAATGCCTCCATGTAACCTTGCAGCTGGGAAAACACACCATCTCTGCCTGGTGTCTTCCATTTTTCCTCCCTAGCAGAAACTGTGATAACATTCATTGTTCAGCGAGAGTTTTCATGAGAAAAGCTGAAATCTATTCATGTAAATCCATGCCATAAAGAGAGAGTGCAGCTCAAACCACTGTCAAATTCCTTGTGTTCTTGTTGATACTTGGCAAATAAAGGCTATTCTGATATATTAATGGTAAATGTACTGCATTTATATAGGGTTTTTCCATCTGCATCAGAAGCTCAAAGTGCTTTACAAATAATACCTCACATTAGTTGTAAAGCTCACCCTCACATCGTGAGGGTGCTGCCATACAAGATCCTCACTACGCAACGGGAGAAACTCGGAGATTAAGGACCTTGCCCAAGGGGCCTTAGTGATTTTCCGTTCAGGCTGGGATTTGAACCGAGGATCCCCTGGTTTCAAGCCTAATGCTTTAACCACTAGACCATTACCTTCCCATGTCTGCTTGCTGTGCCCCCGCCCCACCCGGTGTACAAAAGAGCACCTTCAGAACTGCTCTGGGCACATACTTATTCAAAATCCTGCTGTATTGACTTTAACTTTGCGTCTGTCTTCGAGGCCTCAAATTAAAAGCCTGTAATTTTGACAACCTGTCAATTTCTTAACTATATTTCCCCAAACAGCTTGAGACAGTCAAAAGTCTTTTTTGTCTCCACAGACCTTTCTGGAATACTTTGGACACCACTGCTGTAAATCTCACCAGCTTTCCAGCATCCATGGTCTTCTTAAGCCTCTTGCCGAGATCAGAGCCTGAAGCCACCATAGCCCTCAGCATGTCTCCAGTTGCTAGGTGGCAAACGCAGTACTTCTCTGCCAACCGAGGAGCCTGCAGGGGAGCCGAAACAACATACATCACTGATTACTATCTATTGTCAATGTTACAAACTGCTGTGAGCTTGCACTTAGCAAAAAAAACAAAAAACTGTTTTAAGTGTGTTTAGCAGCTTGTGAATAGAAGAGAATAGAACAGAGCCTTTATTGTCATTGTACATATATACATACAACAAAATTTGTCCTCTGCATTTAACCCATCCTAATTACAGTCAGACACAATCCAACCACTAGGAGCAGTGGGCAGCCACAGTCCAGCGCCCAGGGACCAACTCCAGATGTAGAGACACTGCCTTGCAGAGAAAGGAGCAGACCGTAAATAAGCATGTGTTGTGTTTGAGTACTCCCACTCGCTCCCCTTGGAACACAAACTCGCGATCTCTGGTATGGGAGGAGGATGCTCTGACCAGTTGGCTAAAACCTAGGCTAGGGCCTGAGTGGCCAGATACTCCCTTGATTGTTGGAGGAGTGAGGCCTATTGACTACCATATACAGAGTGACTCCTGCTGGCCTGTCACATCCACCCCTCTGAACCTCACTCCCAACTGGGTCACAGCATCAATGTAGTGACTTGCTCTGCATTGTGCTTGACTTCTCCCACTCCCTCCCCTCAGGACGTGAACTCACGATCTCCAGGATGGGAGGCAGACACTCTGACCAGTCAGCAATGACCCGAGCACTGGCCTGAGTGGCCAGAGAATCCTGATTCCTTTGACTGTCGGAGTGAGGCCTATTGACTACCATATGCACAGCGTCACATGTGCATAGGAAAATACTGAAGGATTTCAAGTTTTTGGAGGCGTACAATTATTTTATCAGTGGTCACGTGAAGGGAATGCTGTTATCAGCCTGTTGCTGCAGACGTTGCTGTTTGTTTGTGTTCTTTCTGCTGTCTGGTCTTGTCTCTGTGGGCTGAGTGCAGCAGGAGGACATGCTCTCAAGTTGAGGAACTTTTTAAACATGGTCCAAAAAAGACACTCTTGCACAGTCCAGCTGTTTGCGCATCGTGCGTCAGGCTGCAGTTCACCTGTGTTACAGAGTCATTAAATGCAGCAGTTCTGTGTGTGCGTCCATGGCTGAAAAAAATGATGGGAGGAAAAACAATGAGCCAAAGGTTTCTCTGTGACAAAAAAAAAAAAAAAGCCACAAGGAGGTGGCTGCTTTAATTATATACATCCACACGGAGATTACATACACCTGTGTGGATCACATAACTTCCCAAAAATAAAATAAAAACCACAAGATCCACAAACACAAAATCAGCCCATCCATAAAAATCTGAGAGTAAATACCGATATGTGTGTGTGTGTGTGTGTATTCATACATTTTAACAACTTGAAAGCCACCAGACCAGCTTGAACCCAACCACGGGTTCCTGGGCAGTCGCCTCTGCATTTCTTCTCGCTGTTTTTATTTCTTCCATGGCTTACAGTCATTTTGACACCAGTGAGCCCAACTTTACACTTTGTGTTTGTCCATTTGTCTACAAAATCGCTCCTTTGCGCATGTTGAACTGTGTTTGATTTCAAAAGAATGAACAGAAAATCAGATCATTGTTAGTTTGCAGCCCTCATAATAACTTCAGTCACAGCTTATCACCTAAATGTGGGGCTACACAGAGGAAACCAAAAGAAAAAAAATACAGAGGGAGAGTGAATTTAATGTGATGAGTTCAAACACAGGGTGAACTCATATGATCCCATCTCTCCCATCTGTACTGGTAACAATTCTGAGCTAAACAACATCCGATCTTTGAGACTAAATGGTTGATAAGTGAAAATCCTTCAAACAGATTGTCATCCATCTGGATGTGATGGGATTTTTATGGACAGCACTAATCTGTCACTGTGTGATGGATCACCGAATGCACAGTCAGTGGCTGCAGAAGCGTTTTTTGCCTACCATGTGGGCCCCGCAGCACGATTCCATCTATTAGCCACGATTTGCATATGCTAACTGTGCATGCGCAAAAATGGCAACTTTGTTTTTAATTTAGAGAAATAACACAGAAAACACAGAAAGTAGAGGTGGGCGATATCGGTAATTTTGGTATTGATCCGATACCAAGTAAATACAGGCCCAGTTTCGCCGATATCAATACTGATACCGATACGTTTTCATATTTAAGCTTCATAGATCCAAAGGATCAAAAAGACCTAGAATAGAATTTCACCAAACATTGTACGTGACAACAAAATACTTTATTACAATCAACATTTTTGTTTAAAAAAATACCATTCAACACAACTTAAAACAAGACCTCCTGAGCTAGAGGGCTGACAAACCACAATACAAAGGTGCGCGGCTCTTACAGAGTAGACTTTGATGATTCTGCATGTGCAGCAGTCAGTGCATGCGGGAGAGAAAAAAGCTCGAGTGTCGATCTTTTTACACGAGGATCATTCAATATCAATACCAGCGTTGGTATCGATATTATCGATATCAGGATCGATCCGCCCACCTCTAACAGAAAGGGTAAACTCAATACAGAACAAACTCCGCGTTTTTCGCGGAGATAAGATCAGAATTTAGTCACATTAAACCCTATTTAGGTCGTCACACAGACAGCGTAAACTCGGTACAGAAAAAAAAAAAATCCTCGTTTTTCGCGCACGCGCAGAAATCGAATATACAAATCTGGTACGAGGGTAACCTCAGTACGTGACAGCAGCTAGCCACATTAGCTCGTACCTGAGTCCCCTTTCCGGCCCCGGGGGGTCCAAGCAGAACGGCTCGGACTCCCTCCTGGACGTCTTTCAGCGTCTCCTTCAGCTGAACACTCGGAGCCATGTTGAAGAAGGAAACTGCAGAAGGAAAACTTTGAGAAAGTTTCTACGCGTCGTCCTGTAGGGAGGCAGTCAAACGGAAAGGAAGCGCCATCGCCTCCTTTTTGACAACGTTTCTCCCCAGCCAAGAAATGCTCTCATTCGATTGGCCAAAAGACAGGTCACTCAACTTTTCTCTGCGTTTATTGGATAAAACCTGTGCAACTCATTATGCGTCCGTTCCTGAAATTCGCCGGAACCGTGAATTTCGAAACACACTTCAAACATACAGTCAGTCTGATATACAGTTTGTGTACAGTTTAATTTACACTCACTATATACAGTCTGTGTTCAAACTATATACAGTCTCATGTAGTTATATAATTAACATGTTCGATGTCGCTGACATTAATGAGCGAAGCTCTTCACTATCTGTATATATCATCAAACAATAATTTAAAATTGAATAATACACAACCTCAAAGTAATGATAGGCTACTTCACAACTGTTACGATTCTATTTTTTACGACGATATTGCAATAATGCAAAGAAAGACGTTTTAGCCTTTCACGCTCTATGCTATACTCTCCACGTTCCTGAGATTTAAATTATAGTTGAAACTTCGAAATAAAAGACAAATTATTGAAGAAATTCAATAGTTTATCACAGTGCTTAGGATTTTTTTTTATTTTTCTTTTTATCGTAGCGATGAAATGTAAATTAAAAAACTTAAATTGTAGCAGGCATATTTGTCTTTTGAATTAGAGATCAGTCCCACATACATTTTTTGGCATAATTGGAAATAATTGAGAATCACAGCTGCGAGTGTCACACAGCTTTTCTGGCCTTTCTTTGTGAAAAAAAAATACCAATTTAGGATTTTAGTACTGTGAAATTTATGTTTTTCAAATATTTTCTGCTTTAAAATACTAATAAACTAATCACAACGTGAGGAATACTCACAAATAGGGATGGGTATTGATAAAAATTTTATCAATCGATTCCGCTTATTGATCCGATTCCTTATGGATTCCTTTATCAATACCTCTTGTGAATGTTCTGTGTACTAAAAGTAGGCTTAAATAAATATGAAATTGGTCATTGGATCCTTGATCTCTGGACATAAATACAAATAAAATCTGTAGTTTTTGTCAAAAGCATTTCCTTTCAGACATTAATGGCATAAATGTCACTCCATACCTCTGAGCTGCCGGCTGTGCTGCACGTCAGCGTCAGTGTCATTCATAAAGAATGGAACTTCTCATTTTGGGAGGAAAAAAACGTTTTGATCGATTGCAGTTTATTGTTTGTATTAGGTTTGGAAAGAGGTGTCATTTGATTTCAAACAGCGATTCATAGTGATGGCAATTTCGAAGCCTCATGAACCAATGAGCCGCTGCAACACAACTGGCTGAAAATCGACACACTGCTTCGACGCGTTTGATACAGTTTGACATCTGGGTGACATCTGCTGGATTGCTTTGAGAATTACCTTGAGCGAGTGTCCTGACAAATGTTTGCATTAATTCATGACTGATGTGGTTTGTTCTTGAAAAATAATAATAATAAAAAATGTCATATGTATTATTGTGTCTTAGATGCACACAAAATGGTTATGAAAGCCTTTAGACTATATGTAGATTTGTGTTATCATTCCTCAAACTATATTTGGATAAAATGTGACGGGAAAAGTGAAAAAGGCATGTGCTTCTGCAACTGGTGCTTATGTTGCTGTAATTTGTAAATTAGAATAGAGGGGATATGAGACGGTGATTGTGCAACTTTCAACAATTTTTATTCAAAAAAAGAATAATTTCAACGGTGCTGGACTTTAATCGGCTCCTCTTCTGCCTCACTATCTCTCCAGCTTTGGAGAAAACCCGCTCACAAGGCACTGATGTTGCTGGCATCGACAAATATTTCTTTGCCATTCTCTGTAAATTGGGATAGACTGCGACTCGTGTCGCCCAGTATTTGAGCCGGTCTTCTCCTCTGGAGGTGGGCATATGTTGGGTCAAACCTTTGTAGTAAAGCCCTGCCGGCTTTGCTCTCCACTATTTTGAACGGTTGTGCATCTTCCACAACATAGTCCACCAGTGCCTCATCCAGATCAGCTTGTCTGCCTTTAATGGAAATACAGTATGACATGCTGAGCTATTTTTGTTTATGAGTATGTTTTAATCTTAGATAACGAATAAAATATAGCTTACATGGCCTGATTCCTGCTCCAGGAGCAACAGGAGCAGCAGCCACTGATGTCTCGGGATGTTTGGACCTCAGGTGTCGCAGCATTGAAGACGTATGTTACTGTACCTCAACTCTTGAGCACAAATGAAGCACTTGACCTTTTTGGGGCTTATTAGATCAAAGTGCTCCCAAGCAATGGATCATGCTCTTTTTGGAACTGGCTCCTCCATGTCCCTTCCTCACCACTACTCACTCTCTAACACACACACACACTCACCTTTCTCACACCTTTCACTTCAACAAAATCACAGTTCTTCAGTCACTCAGCTCAGTCTCTGATCTACCTATAATATATAGTCTAACCTATAACCTGTGTTGATGTACTGTGTGAATAAATGTTGTATATGAATGGATGCCTGTTGTGTGTGGTGTGTGTGTGTGTCTATGTTAGATCCTATGTGTATGTAGCTAACTATACTAAATTAACTCTAAATTAGACCTAAATATAAACTAATGCTTTCCTTGGCTCCGATTCACGTGGTAATTGGCAATAACAGTGTTGCTAGCAATTTCCTCCTCTCAAAAACCCACGGTTTGAGCTGCGATTCAGATATCCCTGAGCCTGGTTCTGCTGGAGGTTTCTTCCTGTTAAAAGTGTTATGTGTCGGACGCAGCTCGGAGAACCGACCAGCGTTTGAAGGACCCAGTATGAAATAAGCAGAGCACGGTACAAAGGCTAACTGAATTTAATACATAACAGTGATACAAAAAATAACAAAAGAAAGTGCGGTCTGGCGTGGTGCGCTCCCAGCAGCGCTAACGGTCCGGAGCCAGAAGCTGTTCGGACCCAAGGACCCCGCCGACACCCCCCAGGTGGCCGCAACAAACCGAGTCTGTGAAAGAAGGAACCATTATGTGAGTCCACACTCTACACACAGAGAGAACACTTAAAGGTGTACAAACAGCAAACACTTCCTGGCTTGATTACTAATCAGCTTCCCAACCTGCAGGCATGGAACATCCAGTTCACAAAACTCCACTGCAGTGGAAGCCGATACATGACTAACGTACAGCTCAATATAATAAAGGTGTGAGGGACACCACATTTACTGACTGTATAAATGTTAGTCACAAAATCTAACGTACCTCAGGAAGTGTGCTGACGAGCGTGAGACCTCACCCCCTCCTCTTTCACAGACCGTACATCAAACCCTGGACGTTCTCTGCATCCACTGATGATGAGATGGCTCCCGAGACAACGATCTCACCCGTCTGGTCACAAGGTCGAGTCTCTGGCAAATACACACTGTATACTCCAGTCTTAAATGCCACCATGTTCCAATCCATATAGATGCACCTCAGCTGTGAGTCCTGACGAGCAGCAGGTGATCAGGGTGAGGTCCTGATAACCTCAGCAACACAGCCACTCAGTCCCAAATGCAAGCCACCTGGAAGGAAAAACAAAAGACAGAAACAAAAAGGCAGCCAGGCCCCCCAGCCATACAACAAAAAGGGAGTTTTTCCTTCCCACTGTAGCCAAGTGCTTGCTCACAGGGGGTCGTTTTGACCGTTGGGGTTTTACATAATTATTGTATGGCCTTGCCTTACAATATAAAGCGCCTTGGAGCAACTGTTTGTTGTGATTTGGCGCTATATAAAAAAATTGATTGATTGATTGATTGATCTCATTTAAATACTTGGCGGGTCGTATTGACACACCCAGATTATTCAAATTTTCCGCAAAGCTCGACACATGGTGTGACGTAACGAGGCCTCACTCGCAGTGGTCATGGGGCGTGCTCGAAACGCTGCTCACTGACACTTCTGGTTCAAAAAGCTCGATGTTGTGTCGAGCAGACTGACTCGAGCTTAACATCACTAGCGATTCATTTGGAAGTTATTAATTCAGACCGGACTCTGTCTTAACTCGGCAGAGAGCAGCACAGCATTTGGAGCTGGTCAAATGGAACAGAGGATGATTCTCTTTCTTGTGTGCAATAAGACAAGAGTCCTAGTTAGTAACTTTAATCCACACAAAAGTGACTCATGATTGAAATCTTTAAATGGCTTTGAGAGGGGTTAAGAAGTGGACTTGCCACTTCTAGAAATCAATGAAGAAGAGAACCAACAAAGCAGCAGGTCAGAGCACTGCTTCACTGGTTCAAGCTTCAAAGCTGAGCTGTTATTTGCTTTTTATGACAATGTTGTCTAGTTTGTGGGTTTCCTCTATGGGCAGATTTTTTGTGCCATTTTCGGATTGTGATTTTTTTTTTGTGCCATTTTCGGATTGTTTTGTGCCATTTCCGGTTTGTGCCTTCGTCTACCTAGCTAGCTACCTAGCTTCGTCTTAAGAGCAAGCTTTAGACTGCTGCACGGTGCTTCACTCTTATTACAACAAAAAATCTGTCCTATACTCATAAACCAGCCCTCATGCGATACAAAAAAAATAGAGCTGATAAATCATACACTTGTCATATCAATTTACTGCCCTGGAAACTGTGGCAGTACAATCAAGGAGATACAAATCTGAAAACAGGGTGATACAAAAAAATACATTGAAAATACCAGGCTTTGTATCGGCCCACTTTTCATCCAATCAGGAGCCCCCATTTCTCAGCCCCACCAATGACACACCCCCATTTTGTGTTACCCTGGTGACAAGTGCAGGATCCAGATCATTTCATTCAACCAAGATGTCTGATCAAGGTGAGAGAGTTTTAGCCTCCCCAGCAGGGAGAATTCTACATCTTGAGTCTCATATTGAAGTTGTGAGCCACCAAGAAGAGGACACTGATGACTTAATAGAGAGACATAAGAACAAGACACCACCAGGACAATGGAGAGTGATGTGAACTTGTTCACTGAATGGCTGAGTGGAACCAAGAAAGAGAAGAGAGGGCTCCCTGTTCTTTCTCTGGTGGAAATTGACAAATGGGGTTGACAATAATTTGATGGTTCTTGTTCTTTATTTTTTGTTGTAATATGTGATAAACATGTCGTCTTTCATAATCGGGCTGATCCAGATATATCGGGGCATGATATAGGGCATGATACAAAAACAGACATGTAATAAGATATTTATCACATCATATTACAACAAAAATAAAAAACAAGAACCATGCAATTATCGTCAACTCCATTTAATAACAACTCATTTACTTTTGCTAATAATAAATAGCATAATACAGTAGGTCTGATCTATATAATCATCAAAATAGTTAAAGAATAATCACACATGAATCATGTAGAAGGAATAATGCAGGTAAATCATGTAGATATGTAAATTATGAAATGATCTTATGTCTCTCTCTTCAGGGGATTTTCACGTTTCCGGGTTTCTAATGCGGAAGTAATAATTAACTGTGCATCAAAACTTCCAGTCAGGTATAAATAACTGCAGAAGTGGCTTCACAGTGTCACTACTGGTGGTTGGCTCTCACTGCGGTATTGTATCACTTCCTGTTCCGGAGCACAGCGGTGTTTTGCTGTATCTGTTAGCTGTTTAATCTGTGCAGTTAGATTGATCTAGTTAACTAGATAACGATTTGTTTCACAGTGTAATCTTCACGTGCCTTAACTAAAGCACTCCCTCTGCTGAATCACCTCTAAATTATTTACACATTATTCACTTTGTGTGTTTTTAGGAATCCGCTAGCTTAGCGCAGCTACTAGCTCTTAGCCGGTTTAGCATGGCGGCTTCTCCTGTCTCTCCCGCACTTTTCTGCTCTGGGTGTGAAATGTTTAGTTATTCCTCGGCCTCCTTTAGCAGTAATGGTACTTGTAATAAGTGTAGCTTATTCGTAGCTTTGGAGGCCAGGCTGGGCGAATTGGAGACTCGGCTCCGCACCTTGGAAAATCCTACAGCTAGCCAGGCCCCTGTAGTCGGTGCAGACCAAGGTAGCTTAGCCGCCGTTAGTTCCCCTCCGGCAGATCCCGAGCAGCCGGGAAAGCAGGCCGACTGGGTGACTGTGAGGAGGAAGCGTAGTCCTAAACAGAAGCCCCGTGTACACCGCCAACCCGTTCACATCTCTAACCGTTTTTCCCCACTCGGCGACACACCTGCCGAGGAACAAACTCTGGTTATTGGCGACTCTGTTTTGAGAAATGTGAAGTTAGCGACACCAGCAACCATAGTCAATTGTCTTTGGGGGGCCAGAGCCGGCGACATTGAAGGAAATTTGAAACTGCTGGCTAAGGCTAAGCGTAAATTTGGTAAGATTGTAATTCAAGTCGGCAGTAATGACACCCGGTTACGCCAATCGGAGGTCACTAAAATTAACATTGAATCGGTGTGTAACTTTGCAAAAACAATGTCCGACTCTGTAGTTTTCTCTGGGCCCCTCCCCAGTCGGACCGGGAGTGACATGTTTAGCCGCATGTTCTCCTTGAATTGCTGGCTGTCTGAGTAGTGTCCAAAAAATGAGGTGGGCTTCATAGATAATTGGCAAAGCTTCTGGGGAAAACCTGGTCTTGTTAGGAGAGACGGCATCCATCCCACTTTGGATGGAGCAGCTCTCATTTCTAGAAATCTGACCAATTTTCTTAAATCCTCCAAACCGTGACTATCCAGGGTTGGGACCAGGAAGCAGAGTTGTAGTCTTACACACCTCTCTGCAGCTTCTCTCCCCCTGCCATCCCCTCATTACCCCATCCCCGTAGAGACGGTGCCTGCTCCCAGACCACCAATAACCAGTAAAAATCTATTTAAGCATAAAAATTCAAAAAGAAAAAAATAATATAGCACCTTCAACTGCACCACAGACTAAAACAGTTAAATGTGGTCTATTAAACATTAGCTCTCTCTCTTCTAAGTCCCTGTTAGTAAATTATATAATAATTGATCAACATATTGATTTATTCTGCCTTACAGAAACCTGGTTACAGCAGGATGAATTTGTTAGTTTAAATGAGTCAACACCCCCCAGTCACACTAATTGCCAGAACGCTCGTACCATGGGCTGAGGCAGAGGATTAGCAGCAATCTTCCACTCTAGCTTATTAATTAATCAAAAACCCAGACAGAGCTTTAATTCATTTGAAAGCTTGACTTTTAGTCTTGTCCATCCAAATTGGAAGTCCCAAAAACCAGTTTTATTTGTTGTTATCTATCGTCCACCTGGTCATTACTGTGAGTTTCTCTGTGAATTTTCGGACCTTTTGTCTGACTTAGTGCTTAGCTCAGATAAGATAATTATAGTGGGTGATTTTAACATCCACACAGATGCTGAGAATGACAGCCTCAACACTGCATTTAATCTATTGTTAGACTCGATTGGCTTTGCTCAAAATGTAAATGAGTCCACCCACCACTTTAATCATACCTTAGATCTTGTTCTGACTTATGGTATGGAAATTAAAGACTTAACAGTATTCCCTGAAAACCCCCTTCTGTCTGATCCTTTCTTAATAACATTTACATTTACTCTGATGGACTACCCAGCAGTGGGGAATAAGTTTCATTACAGTAGAAGTCTTTCAGAAAGCGCTGTAACTAGGTTTAAGGATATGATTCCTTCTTTATGTTCTCCAATGCCATATACCAACACAGGGCAGAGTAGCTACCTAAACTCTGTGAGTGAGATAGATTATCTCGTCAATAGTTTTATATCCTCATTGAGGACAATTTTGGATGCTGTAGCTCCTCTGAAAAAGAGTGCCTTAAATCAGAAGTGCCTGACTCCGTGGTATAACTCACAAACTCGCAGCTTAAAGCAGATAACCCGTAAGTTGGAGAGGAAATGGTGTCTCACTAATTTAGAAGATCTTCACTTAGCCTGGAAAAAGAGTCTGTTGCTCTATAAAAAAGCCCTCCATAAAGCTAGGACATCTTACTACTCATCACTAATTGAAGAAAATAAGAACAACCCCAGGTTTCTTTTCAGCACTGTAGCCAGGCTGACAAAGAGTCAGAGCTCTATTGAGCCGAGTATTCCTTTAACTTTAACTAGTAATGACTTCATGACTTTCTTTGCTAATAAAATTTTAACTATTAGAGAAAAAATTACTCATAACTATCCCAAAGACATATCGTTCTCTTTGGCTGCTTTCAGTGATGCCGGTATTTGGTTAGACTCTTTCTCTCCAATTGTTCTGTCTGAGTTATTTTCATTAGTTACTTCCTCCAAACCATCAACATGTCTATTAGACCCCATTCCTACCAGGCTGCTCAAGGAAGCCCTACCATTAATTAATGCTTCGATCTTAAATATGATCAATCTATCTTTATTAGTTGGCTATGTACCACAGGCTTTTAAGGTGGCAGTAATTAAACCATTACTTAAAAAGCCATCACTTGACCCAGCTATCTTAGCTAATTATAGGCCAATCTCCAACCTTCCTTTTCTCTCAAAAATTCTTGAAAGGGTAGTTGTAAAACAGCTAACTGATCATCTGCAGAGGAATGGTCTATTTGAAGAGTTTCAGTCAGGGTTTAGAATTCATCATAGTACAGAAACAGCATTAGTGAAGGTTATAAATGATCTTCTTATGGCCTCAGACAGTGGACTCATATCTGTGCTTGTTCTGTTAGACCTCAGTGCTGCTTTTGATACTGTTGACCATAAAATTTTATTACAGAGATTAGAGCATGCCATAGGTATTAAAGGCACTGCGCTGTGGTGGTTTGAATCATATTTATCTAATAGATTACAATTTGTTCATGTAAATGGGGAATCTTCTTCACAGACTAAGGTTAATTATGGAGTTCCACAAGGTTCTGTGCTAGGACCAATTTTATTCACTTTATACATGCTTCCCTTAGGCAGTATTATTAGACAGCATTGCTTAAATTTTCATTGTTACGCAGATGATACCCAGCTTTATCGATCCATGAAGCCAGAGGACACACACCAATTAGCTAAACTGCAGGATTGTCTTACAGACATAAAGACATGGATGACCTCTACTTTCCTGCTTTTAAACTCAGATAAAACTGAAGTTATTGTACTTGGCCCCACAAATCTTAGAAACATGGTGTCTATCCAGATCCTTACTCTGGATGGCATTACCCTGACCTCTAGTAATACTGTGAGAAATCTTGGAGTCATTTTTGATCAGGATATGTCATTCAATGTGCATATTAAACAAATATGTAGGACTGCTTTTTTACATTTGCGCAATATCTCTAAAATTAGAAAGGTCTTGTCTCAGAGTGATGCTGAAAAACTAATTCATGCATTTATTTCCTCTAGGCTGGACTATTGTAATTCATTATTATCAGGTTGTCCTAAAAGTTCCCTGAAAAGCCTTCAGTTAATTCAAAATGCTGCAGCTAGAGTACTGACAGGGACTAGAAGGAGAGAGCATATCTCACCCATATTGGCCTCTCTTCATTGGCTTCCTGTTAATTCTAGAATAGAATTTAAAATTCTTCTTCTTACTTATAAGGTTTTGAAGAATCAGGTCCCATCTTATCTTAGGGACCTCATAGTACCATATCACCCCAATAGAGCGCTTCGCTTTCAGACTGCAGGCTTACTTGTAGTTCCTAGGGTTTGTAAGAGTAGAATGGGAGGCAGAGCCTTCAGCTTTCAGGCTCCTCTCCTGTGGAACCAGCTCCCAATTCGGATCAGGGAGACAGACATCCACTCTACTTTTAAGATTAGGCTTAAAACTTTCCTTTTTGCTAAAGCTTATAGTTAGGGCTGGATCAAGTGACCCTGAACCATCCCTTAGTTATGCTGCTATAGACTTAGACTGCTGGGGGGTTCCCATGATGCACTGAGAGTTTCTCTTTTTGCACCACTCTGCATTTAATCATTAGTGATCGATCTCTGCTCCCCTCCACAACATGTCTTTTTCCTGGTTCTCTCCCTCAGCCCCAACCAGTCCCAGCAGAAGACTGCCCCTCCCTGAGCCTGGTTCTGCTGGAGGTTTCTTCCTGTTAAAAGGGAGTTTTTCCTTCCCACTGTCGCCAAGTGCTTGCTCACAGGGGGTCGTTTTGACCGTTGGGGTTTTTCCATAATTATTGTATGGCTTTGCCTTACAATATAAAGCGCCTTGGGGCAACTGTTGTGATTTGGCGCTATATAAATAAAATTGATGTTGTGTGGGCCGCCAGAAGAGGAGGTACTGCTGGCCCACCACCAGTGGGCGCCCTGCCTGAAGTGTGGGCTTCAGGCACGAGAGGGCGCTGCCGCCACGGACACAGCCGGGGGTGACAGCTGTCACTCATTATCTCTTGACAGCTGTCACCCATCTACTCTACATCATCTCACTCCATAAAGACCAGACATCATCTCCACCTCGTTGCCGAGATATCGTACTTCAATGGAGGTAACTTTCTCTGCCTGTAGTAATTGATTCTAAGAGCTATTGTATTGCAGCTGTCAACCAGAGGACCGGCGTGGGTCGCGACTGTTTCGTCCTACGTCCGTCAGATAAGTGGTTAAACAGACGCTGCACGAGTGTGTGTTAGAGGTGGAGGTGGCATTCCCACCGTTGTTGTTACGGGGTGTACACACCCACACTTGACTGTCTTTGTTCTTCGCCAGCAGTACCAGATCCGACAGTCGGGGACGGTGATCACCTGGGAATTCGGGACTTGGTGGCTCCAGTATTCACCAGGTTCGGTGGCGGCGGAAATCGTGTGGTTCCGGCTCTTCTCAGGACAGACGTCTTCTATCCTCGAGCCTGCCCACACGTCACCGTTGTGGATTGACTGTTATCATATTCTGAGATTGTCTGTGTATTCGTTGTGCACCTTCACAACATTAAATTGTTACTTTTTGGCTCATCTATTGACCGTTCATTTGCGCCCCTGTTGTGGGTCCGTGTCACTACACTTTCACAACAATTGATTTGATTTGATTTGACTACTCCGTGCCGCTCTGCAATTCCAACAAACAAACACAGCTGTACCTCAGCATTCACTCCTTCCTCAATGAAAAAAGTCTCCAAAAGAAGAAGGTGAGTGCTTAGACCATAACGATCACTCTGCTCTGACTGTGGAGGAGCTGCTGTGTGAGGACGAAGTGGAGAACACAGCAGCTTCAGCTGTGATGATAGAACACAGCTACCGAACAGCTCCTTGGCCAGGTAGATTTTATTTAAATATATATACATTTATTATATCCTTTCATTAACCAGGTAAAAGCCTCACTGAGATTAAAAATCTATTTTTCAAGAGTGACCTGCTCAAGAAGGCAGCACAACATGAACACATCAGGCGTGGCACAAACTGGAAGGACACAACTGCAAACTCGCATGACTGATAGAGTTCAAAATGATGTAATAAGCACAACATGCAGGGGGTCAGTACACGGGTGGTCCAGCAGTAAGACAAAGGTAGCAGACAGACGAGAGGCTGAGGTGTGGTTCACTAAACAGGCGTAGGTCAAAATACACAGTGTTATGGCTATCAGAGGCAAGACAAACTCGAGGTCAAAAACAAGGCAAAGTCAAAATACCAGTTGGCAATACAGGACAAAACGAAGCTAGGGACAAAGGCTGGAGAGTGACACAAAATCAACAATCTGGCAGTGAGCTGTGGAACTGTGAGGGCTTAAATAGGGAGTAGGCTAATCAAGGTGTAAACAAGGGACAGGTGTGAGGAAGGCGCTGGAAGTGGCATCACCGAAAAAGACAAGGGCAGGTGCAAGAGAGTGCAGTGAGATAAAACGCAAACCAGACTGGGGCAAGATAAATAAGTGATAGAAAAACTAATGGTGCCAAATGTGATGTGGTCAAGAAAAGCCATACTTAACGTGAACAAAACAAAGGGACAATACTAATCTAAAAAGCGGAGAACAAGAAGGTCAATGATGATAATCAAAACTAGAACAGAACTGATACTGATGAAAGTATAAAAGTAAATGCAAAAACCGATAATGAGATGACCACATAAACTACACTGAAAATAAATGAACAGAACAACAAACCAGAGACTACAGAGTAATAAAACAAAATAAATGACAAACAGAGATTGCAATAACAAATGGAATGTAATCAGATAAGAAACACTGAAGATAAAAAAAATAACCAAAACCAGTGACTAAAGCATAATACAATAATTGTGATAAACAGAACTAAACTAAGACTAAAGTAACTTAAGGGACCAAGAGTAAAAGAATACAAAAACAACAGTAACTGAGGCAGAACTGCACAAATAGCAAAAATGAGATATACAGAAGATAAATGAAACAAAAACAATAATTAACTGAGCGTGACCATAAAGACCTGACAAGACATGAATAAAAACACTGAAGGCTCAGAATCTGGAGGCCAACGAGAACCCACAACTTAAGGGCCCCTTCACACATAGTGCGAATAAGTACAAATCAGGGTGAATTACGGCGGAACAGCTCATATGTGCGAACCACGAAAACATCAAGCTGACGGGCAAGCGTGCACGTTCAGCTGCAACGGCATCGTTCACGCAATGGTGTCATGACAGCAGGAACACATTGTGAGCAGCTGGGACGTGATGCACCACATTGTGCCGCTGATGTGGAAGAAAATAAAAACCAACTGTATAATTAGTGACTATCACTGGGTTGATATGAATGATACATAAAAGTGATGCAATACAGAACCCAGGAGTTAAATAACCCTGATTAAATAAAAAATAAATGCCACTCACAGGATTCAAACCTATAAGCTCTGATTACCAGACGAAAATTTTACCATTGCCCTAGAATCACTGTTATAGCAGGAGCATAAAACGGCTAAAATCAACAAGCAGATAAACATATTTTTTTTTAAAAAGAGGAAAAAAACATTGTGATAACTGACCAAACAGCATTTGTTACGATGTATTTCTACTGATACAGTATGTGACTGAAAGTGGCATATTTGTCGCACTGTTGGATTGTCATATAGTCCTGCGCCGCACCACTCACAGGACACACCTGTCAATGTGCGCGCTCTCCAGCCTGTCACAAAAGCGATATATGTTTTTATGTATTTCCACGTGAGGACAACAGGCACAGACACGCGCCTCACGAAGGAATGTTGTAAGTTCATGTCCCTTCGGCTGCTCCCTTGTTTTTCACTCAGGGTCACCCCTTCAGATCCAAGGTAGATCTGCTTGTTGAGTTGACAAGTTTTACGCCGAATGCCCTTCCTGACATAACTCCACATTACATGGAGAAATGTGGCAGGGGTGAGGTTTGAACTGGGAACCGACTGCACTTAAGCCAAAACACACTAGCCACTTGGCCACCACTCCTGCAGTCTAAGCCTTTAAATCAGAGTTTAAAAATTAAGAGTTTAAATTCAGAAATTTTGAGTTTTTTCTCAAAAATATAACCTGCCTCCACTCTTTTTTAGCCTACAATGCCCATAATATGAATAAATATTTGTACTGGTATAATTATAATCATTAATGATCCAAAAGTTGCCCTGACGTAGTCAGTAGATCCGAAAGCTGCTTTCATTATCAGTGAGTCAATGTGTTGTTCACTCTGCGTACAGTTCAATGTCGTCCATGTAGAGGGTGTAGCTCATGGTCATGCTAATACTGAACCTGTGTGCATTTCCAGTTTTTGTGATGATGCAGCAGATGGAGTTTCAGACCTTCATGGTCATTATTGTCCTCTCCTGTATTCGCCCGTCCAAGTGTGGCCTTGCTGTTAGCAGCTGATTTATTTGTGCTTTCAGGGACTCATGAAGTGTTGTTAGCATCTTCAGGCAGTAGGAGCAGGTCACGTCGTTGGATGTCTGCTTGGATGGTTTTCTGAGCAAGAGACCACTTGGCCTCAGCTTGCCTTGTGTACTTCAGCAGCCTTTGTTTTGGTAGTTTCCAGGGTCTCTTCAGTGGGCAACTTGTGCTTCATTTTTTTGCCGGGTCCCGTCTTTATTCACTCCTCCACTCCACTTCAGGCCATCCTTTATGTTACCTTCTCGCTTTCTCCTCCACAGGTGTATCATATCCTCTTGGTCTCATACTCAAGCCTCTCCATGGTTACTGTTTCAGTCTGCTGCGACAGTGAGCAGAGCATCCCTTTGGTAGACTCAAACTAAATTACTTTTACACAGACAGACTTCAGACAACCGAGGAGCTCCACAAACATCACTGAAATCAGTCATTGAAGAAAGACGATGGGACAGTATTTTCATGTAGATCATGTTGTCAACATTTGTTTTCATGTTCACATTAAAGAATATAGATTTTCATAACTATAAGAAGATGCACAATTTGTTAACATTTTAGTTTACCATCATAAAAAAGGAAGAAAAAATGCATTAATTTGCCTGAAGCTGCCAACACTGAGAAAAAAAATGCATTTCAGGCTGCTTAGATGTAACAGAATTCAGTTTGATAAGGACTGCTTTTGATGAAAGATGTACTTTTTCTTCAATCCATCTATTATTAATTTATTGCTTTTGGCAACAGCATTTTTCACTGGCCTCTACACTCAGTAGCAACAATCACTGAACAACAGCAAGCTGAGAGTTTGTTACCTCCGCCAAGGAGGTTATGTTTTCAGTCGCGTTTGTTTGTTTGTCTGTCTCTTTGTCAGCAGGATAACTCAAAAAATTTTGAACGGATTTTGATGAACTTTTGTGGAGTGGTTGGAAATGACAAGAGGAAAAAGTGATTAAATTTTATTGGTGATCTGGATCACGATCCGGATCCAGGAATTTTTTAAAGGATTCTTCACCATTGCGGGATAGGGGGAATTTTGACATTCTAGTTTCTAACTCCACAAAAACAAGGCAGAAAGGCTTGAAAAAAATTAGGGTGTAACATAGTCAAATGTTCTATCAAACAGCAAAGTTTGGTGATGATCGGATCCGGATTCAAGATCTGGTGATCCAGAATATGCAAAAAATATAGGGAAAATAGAAAATGTGTCAGTGTGAGGTGACAAATGAAGCTAGAGATGCACAACTAACACCAAATTGTAGCTGAATCTGTACTGATTCAGTAAGGTGTCATCAGATTTGATGTAGCTTCAAATGTTATGGAGCTAGATCCAGAAGAAAACCGCCATTACCGAAAAATCGTTTTTATACAATAACTTTTGAACTAATAAAGACATAAAAGTGATTCCAAGTTCTAGTGGTATGTTTTCATGGTCAAGGATGTCAAATATAAAGGAAAGAAAAGTGTATGTATCATAGTTTTGGTTGTAACACTGAATTGTTGAATAGATCACTGTGCCAAGGAGGGAATCTCTTTAGGGTCAGTGACCCTATGGCCTTGTTTAGAGAAGTGTTTCATAAATGTTAAAAAATTCATATATTTGCAGTTTAGTTGAATAATAAATTGAATTTTGTCTCTTATTTGTTTTTGTATATAAGCACATGCAATATCAATATCAGTGCTCAGATGACAGTAGCTTCTGGGAAAGGTGCAAGTTGCAATAAACTGTGATGCCAAGCGCTAAGGATACATGCTATCCAGTCACAGCAGATTAAACTTTTTTTTACTACTGAGCAAACATCATTGTTAGACTTTTTTAGGTTCAATGATTCCACGGCGTGTAGATCTTATGGCGTCAGTGACCCCATGGCCTTGGCGGAGGTTTGCACTCTGAGTGCTTCTAGTTTTATTTTGTTTTTTAAATCGCAACTGAGAGAGTAACCGCACATTCTACCAAAAGTATCTAAGTCACGTTCCAGCTGTTTACATATTGCGAGCCACGTTTCGGGTTTCACAATAGAGTTCTCTTCTTTGCAGGGAACCGTGAGTGGTCGTCAAGGTTCAGTCTGGGGCAGCCTTGGTTCAGGTCGCCTCCATCATCTGCGTTAGTTGTCTATGTCATCATAGTCGTCGTCAGATGATGACGACTTGCAGTCCGTACCTACAGTGGTGTACAGGTGGTCATCACCTAAACATTCAGAAACAACAGCAGTCAGTAAACATCTTCTAAACTCTTTCATGGAGCTGTAACACTGTTTGTTTTGTTGCGTTCACCTGAGTTGTGTAGATGTGATGAGTTTGGGTCACATGGATAAATAATGCAGGAATCTGCAACAGACCACAGATTTGAACACATTCTAACCTGGGATGATGTTTGAAGGTGTGAAGGACGTGTGTGGATGACAGAGACTGACCAGGAGCGACTGCTGCATCCATATTCGATGTGTTTTCATAGCCTTCCCCCGAAGAAGTACTGGAGGATTCAAACGAGTCCTCTGCAACAGGCAGGACAGATAGGAAGAAGGTTTTGACTAACACCAGGAGATTTGAGCGTCACACCTTCACTGGGTCTCCATGAGTGTAGGAGCAGATTTTAAGGTTTTGCTGCTGAGTTATCAGGCACTTAAGGCTTTCTGTTAAACCTTATGTGCCTTCTCATGCCCTGTGGTCACAGGCTACTGGCTCAGAATCATTCTGTAGACCCCAAGTGAAGAAGAAGTCAGCCGGCTGACATGTTTCTAGTTTGCCTCACAGTTTGTCTGTTATTAGAAAGTCCATTTCTTTTTAATGTTTTCAACTAACCCTAAAACTTATTCATTTTATGGTTTATGGTTTATAACTTATTGTTATTAAGCCTATGTTGTATGTTTAGTCTTTGCTGTTCTTATGGATGCAGAATTTTGTTTGTTGTGTTTTGATGTTTTATTACATTGAGCACTTCTGCTGAAAGTGTAATCTATTTATTTATTAGGATCCCCATTCCTGGGGTCAAACAAACACAATGAACATGAATCAAAAATGCATTCAAAAGTATAGAAGACAAAAAAAAAGTAAAAAAAAAATTCCAATCAAATTAATCGTCATACATGGTCAAGTCTATACACACATAAAAAAAAGTCTATATATGAGTAAAGGTACACCAATAAATACAACCTCTCCATGTATAGATAAACAGATTAAATCCAGATTACTTATGTTAAACAAACCTGCTCCGTCCAAAAACAAAACTTCTGAGCTGCCATTCGAAAGTGACGGCTCGGATTTACAGACAGGAGATGACACGCTTCACCCCAAAATACTTATTTTGAAGCCTAAAGTGTGGTGACGCGCTGTTTTTTGGATGCTGGTTACTGAAGCTGATGTGGATGTCGGGACATCAGACACTGTTTTTAACAGACTGCCTGGACACAGAGATGGATTTGTTACACTGGAAAAAGACAGAAAACATTATTTCCATGAGTTAATGGCTGTTATTTTATGTGCCACGATCAAGAGAGAGGCAGAGCTGCAACCGGCAATTTCACAGGAGCACGCACGGTTCTTTGATCGCATGAAGTTTACATTAGGAAATTAATCCATAACACGACGGTGAGTCTGGCATGTTCAGGATTTTACCTGTTTTGTGGCTAGATTACTTTTTAACTTTGAGAGACTGTAAATTTGGAGCTGGAATGTGTGTATGTATGTGTGCTGTGAAGCTCGCAGTGTTTGTGTGGGTGTGTGTGCGCGCACCTGTGCACTGTGCAGCTTACATGATGCTTGTTTTGCCCCGGCAGCAGATGTATTTTTTTTTTTTTTTTACATTTTATTGATAACACTCATAATTAATCGTGCACAAAACTGATCCTGCAGCAGAGATGGTTGTTTACAGGCTGCATTTATGCAGGTGCACATCAACCTTCGTGGAGCCGCAGCTTTTTTTTTTTTCACCTAACCTATTGTATAAACTTTTGCAATATAAACTTTTGCAATGTGCAATATGCGCACCCCTGTGGCCATAGAATATATATACAAGGCACAGGGTCGGCAGCAGCAGTGTTAGAGTATTAAGTATTAGTATTAAGGTGACAATGTGCATGTAGTGCAATGTTCACAGTTTGGTTGTGGATGTTGAACTGTTCAACAGTCTGACAGCATTCGGGTAGAAGCTGTTTTTCAGTCTGGATGTTTTTGCCAGGATGCAGCACAGCCTCCTTCCAGAGGTAAGGGGTGTGAACAGACTGTGCGCAGGGTGGGTGGAGTCTCAGAGGATGCAGGTGGCTTTGTCTCTACATCTGGAGACGTAGATGTCCCCAATGGGTGGGAAACTGCATCCGATGGTCCTCCATGCAGACTTCACCACCCGCTGCAGCGCTTTCTTCTCCTCCACCGTGCAGCCACCATACCACACAGGGAGGCAGCAGGACACCACACTCTCCACTGCACAGTTGTAGAAGGCCCTGAGGACCTCGGTGTTCAGTCCGGCCCTTCCCAATTTCCTCAAAAAATAGAGACGTTGGTGGGCTTTCTTGATGACAGCCGTGGTGTTGGTGTGCCAGGTGAGTGTTGGAGAGGTGGACTCCATCCACAACATCACACTTATGTAAATTTTGGATTTAATCTGTGCATCAGTTCTCAACGTTATCAGCTACATTCCATTGAAGTGCACGCTGGGACGTTTCTAGTTGCGACGTCATTTGTCAGAAACACCCGAGTGCTCACAAGTACTTTGTTTTCGGACGTCTCTGTAGCTGTTTGTTGTGAATGCCATATACTTTGAAATCGGTTACGGAGGAGCACAAAGTAATCCCAGTGGATCATTGGATGGTCACTAACAGCCTAAATCTAAATTGTTATGATTTTGGTGTGACATGTCCTTTAACCTCGGATCTTCCATTGATTTGGGGCCAGAATCTCCGGGTGGCTACCGGGTTTCCACCAGGTTCCACCAGTGCTTCTACAATGCACCCAGCCAGTAACCTGGTCTTAATGTCTGTCTGTTTAGTTATCTTGGTTTGGCGTCCATCACCGTTCATGGAGCTAATATTAACCTGCCGTGCTTTCCCGCTGTGAGCTTCCAGGCTCTGAACGTAGCCAGTCTGTCAGGGCTGGTGGTGGGCTGAAACTGGAAGCAGTGGGAGACCAATGCAGACTCACAGGCATGGTTGGTTTAGTTGAATAAAGGCTTTATCTTGAAACCAGGCATTGGGTTCGGTACACAGGTAGTCAGACATGGAAGCAGATGTATCAGACATGGTACAGGCTGGGACGTGGTCCATAAACCAGGCAGGGTTCGTTCACACAGCGTCGAGGTATATAGCAGGCAAAACAAAGGCAGAGTCAAAATACAGGCAGAGTTCAGGATACGGCAAGGCGGAGGTCGGAGCAACAAAGCAAGGTCAAAACACACACGAACAAACTGGACAAGAACGAGAGGCTAGAAATTGAACAAAGTCAACAATCGGGCAGAGAGCGGTGGAACTGTGAGGGTTTTAAAGAGGAGCAACCTAATCAGGTTGATGTGAAGCAGGTGTGTGGAAGGTTCTGGAAAGAGGTGTGGTTAAGTGAACAAAGAAGAGAGAAAAAAGGCAAGAGCGTGCAGGATTGCAAAACAAAAGTGGTGCAAAGCAAGATAAGTAGGTGACAGAAGAACTAACAGAATAACGTGATGTGTTCTAGACAAACAATAATGCGTGAGCAAAACAAAAAGGGGCAGAACTAAGAAATACTGTGACTAGTCTAAAGAGGACAAAGAGACAAATGACTAACTAGAAAATAAATGATAAGCAAACAAAACCAGAGGTTATAGAAAAGCACAATAAATAACAAACAGAACTTAACCTGATAAGAAACACTACGAGATAAATAACCAAAACCTGAGACTAAAGCATAAAACAATAAATGTGATGAACAGAACAAAACTAAGACTAAAACAACTAAAGGGACCAAGAGTGAAAGCAAAACAATAAGCAGTAAAGTAAAACTATAAATGTGGTAAGCAAATGATACACAGAGAGTAAATCAAACAAAACAATTACAACCGAAGCATGACCATGAAAACTGGACATGACTAAACACAGAAGGCTCAGAGCATAGAAGATGAACAGGGTCAAGAACAATACCAGCAGGGACTAAAGGGCCAGATCATGACACAGTCATGTTTTTCCGTAACCTTCCGTGTTTTTCCATTGTGAGCTCCCAGGCTCTAACACGCCGTATATTCCTCTGCGACCGTTCAGATTCTTAATGTTAAAGTTAATCAATCATGTTTTCTGCTGTGAGCTTCCAGCTCTTGACATTACTTATGTTATTTAAAGTTGATCATTCATGTTTTTCTGCAGTGCCACTATTATGCCTTTTACTTCAACCATGCCGTATTCCACTGTCCGCTTGGTGTGTCATCACAGTCGGCGTTTAGTATGATCAGCTGTTATTCAGTTATCAGAGTCTGTGCGCGTCCATGCTGTCTTGGAGCAATGTACGCAGTAATCTAGTTTTTTCCGCTGGCTGAACTATTAAGTCAATTTGTACATTCAGTGATCGGATCTACAGACAGTTGGGACTGGGTCTGCATGCATCTGCTGATCCTCAGTGAATGCAGCTATGGTTTTCTCTCTCTGGGTGCAGCCACGCAGAGATCTCGGACTTTCGCTGTGCTGCAGTTTGACATGCGCTCTGCGCGCTTCCTGACCATTGTCATCTGACTTCATCTGTCTGCCACGTGTGCTCGCCTCCGGGGCGTGGCACTTAGAACTGAGACTTTGACCCTGAACTTTGATCTGAACCAAAACCCTGAATGAACTCATCTGAGTTTAGCTTTGACTTTTCTATAGCTGGATGTGTGTACGAGTGCATCTGCACAACGTCATCTGTCCTCTTGTTCTCCCCAGCAGATCCGCAGGCTCGCACCCCCTGATTCCAGTCCCTGTCCTACCTGTCCAGTCAGTCTCATTGGTCAGGTCCTTGTGGTCCCTCCTGGTTTAGTTCTCCCACTGCACAGTTCCTTTTTTGTTCAATAAACCTATTGTTTTTCACCATGCCTACCTTTACTGCTCCCTGCATTTGGGTCCTACTTCCTAGTCCTTGTCAATCCGTGACTGTAGGACCAGGACCCCCGAGCCAGAACCATGTCAGAAGTTTCATGGGTGCAATTTGGTGGGGGATAGGGGGGACATGTCCCCCTCACCTTTTCAACCAGGGGGGACAGAATATGGTATGTCCCCCCACCTTCTGACATATATAGTAGTGTTCAGAATACTAGTAGTGCTATGTGACTAAAAAGATTAATCCAGGTTTTGAGTATATTTCTTATTGTTACATGGGAAACAAGGTACCGGTAGATTCAGTAGATTCTCACAAATCCAACAAGACCAAGCATTCATGATATGCACACTCTTAAGGCTATGAAATTGGGCTATTAGTAAAAAAAAGTAGAAAAGGGGGTGTTCACAATAATAGTAGCATCTGCTGTTGACGCTACAAACTCAAAACTGTTATGTTCAAACTGCTTTTTTAGCAATCCAGTGAATCACTAAACTAGTATTTAGTTGTATAACCACAGTTTTTCACGATTTCTTCACATCTGCGAGGCATTAATTTGGTTGGTTTGGAACCAAGATTTTGCTCATTTACTAGTGTGCTTGGGGTCACTGTCTTGTTGAAACAACCATTTCAAGGGCATGTCCTCTTCAGCATAAGGCAACATGACCTCTTCAAGTATTTTGACATATCCAAACTGATCCATGATACCTGGTATGCGATATATAGGCCCAACACCATAGTAGGAGAAACATGCCCATATCATGATGCTTGCACCACCATGCTTCACTGTCTTCACTGTGAACTGTGGCTTGAATTCAGAGTTTGGGGGTCGTCTCACAAACTGTCTGCGGCCCTTGGACCCAAAAAGAACAATTTTACTCTCATCAGTCCACAAAATATTCCTCCATTTCTCTTTAGGCCAGTTGATGTGTTCTTTGGCAAACTGTAACCTCTTCTGCACGTCTTTTATTTAACAGGGACTTTGCGGGGGATTCTTGCAAATAAATTAGCTTCACACAGGCGTCTTCTAACTGTCACAGCACTTACAGGTAACTTCAGACTGTCTTTGATCATCCTGGAGCTGATCAATGGGTGAGCCTTTGACATTCTGGTTATCCTTCTATCCATTTTGATGGTTGTTTTCCATTTTCTTCCACGCGTCTCTGGTTTTTTGTCCATTTTAAAGCATTGGAGATCATTGTAGATGAACAGCCTATAATTTTTTGCACCTGCGTATACGTTTTCCCCTCTCCAATCAACTTTTTAATCAAACTACGCTGTTCTTCTGAACAGTGTCTTGAACGTCCCATTTTCCTCAGGCTTTGAAAGAGAAAAGCATGTTCAACAGGTGCTGGCTTCATCCTTAAATAGGGGACACCTGATTCACACCTGTTTGTTCCACAAAATTGATGAACTCACTGACTGAATGCTACACTACTATTATTGTGAACACCCCCTTTTCTACTTTTTTTTTTTACTAATAGCCCAATTTCATAGGCTTAAGAGTGTGCATATCATGAATGCTTGGTCTTGTTGGATTTGTGAGAATCTACTGAATCTACTGGTACCTTGTTTCCCATGTAACAATAAGAAATATACTCAAAACCTGGATTAATCTTTTTAGTCACATAGCACTACTATTATTCTGAACACTACTGTATGTGTGTACTTGAAACCTGCTATGCCAGTCTTATGTGCAAAACCATGTCAGAATAGTATCTTTGTTTCTGCAAGTTTGTATTTTTAGCAGCATTGACTTGTTTACAACACCTGTTTCTTGTTTGTCACATTCGGAATTTTCTTCTTTCTAGGAAAGTCCACTTTCCTATGATGTGATTCTGATCCTATTTGTTACCCTACAGTGACTGAAAAGTATTTTGTGCCATGAAATCCAAATTTTTATCCAGATGCACACTACATCCTACACCTTCATTGATATCATTATAAATAACAGGATTTTTCATTAATAAAAACATGTATTCTTCGGAAACTGCTGAAAAAGACAATAAAAAAGATATTTCCTGGATGTGTGCCTAAATTTATTGGGTTCTTCTTTGGCCAGTGCTCCTCTCCTGCAGCAAGTTTAATGAAAATCTGACCTGCTAGTTTTAATGTAACCCTGCTGACATTCAGAAAACCACAAAAACAGGTGATGAAAACATAAGCTCACTGGCAAAGGTAAAAATCAGTTGAATTCAATGTAGTAATATCTATGAAAAGGTATAATTTGTTGCAGATCAATACACATATTTATAGCAAGTGATCTTGGATGGTCGGCCTCGGTGGAAGAATGCACTCTGCTGAGTGCCCTTCTGGTTTCCACCTTCACTGTTCCTACAGAGAGTTTTGCTCCAGTTTTGTGAAGCATGGGTTTGAATTTTTTTTTCTAATTTTTTTAACAGAATATTTACCATCGCTGCAGCTGCAGCTGTGCTTTTCCAACACTTTTCCATATACAGCTGCAGGGAGAAAGCCGGTGACATTTGTAAGAACTGGCGTCATTTCATTTTTTGGTACAGCACCTGGAATTAAAATATAAAATTAAACACTGAAAACAACATTAAGTTCATTTCTATGTTTCTATGTTAAATGTTCTCTTTGTGTTTCTGTACCTGTTGATGGACACTAGAGGTGCGGCGTGATTTTTGTGTGTCTGATGTCTCTGCACTCACCTTCCTCAGAGAGGCTAATGAGACATGAAGGTCCCATCAGAGGGTTTGCATCTGTCCTGTACCGCTTCGAATCTGGATTCAAAATGATGCAGGTTTAAAATCAAAGACATTCAGAGCAAAGAGGCTGCAAAGATGCACATTATGAAGAACTTCAAAACAGAAAAAGCGAAAAATCAGAAAGATTGGAATCAATGAGGTCAAAGAGAGGGAAAAAAAGGAGATGGCTCACTCCGAAAGGTGGATAAAAGCACAGACGGGTCATTTCGTGGGTCAAACTGCTCATAGTCTGTATCTACTGACGTGCTGTCAACACTACTAAGCTGGGTCCAAAGATACCTGGGGTTGGAGGGGACTTAGCAAACACAAAGAATGAAACAATGTGATGCAGAGTTCCACAACTTTCTCACCAGTGTGCACACGTCTCACACAAAAGGTGCCGACACAAAGTAACTTCTCTTCTTATTGAACACAACTGTGAAATCTTGTTGTTGATAAAGTCATTTATAAGACATTGAGTCACTGACCATCTGTCTTCTCTGGGTTGGTGGTGACCTTGATGAGATCCACAGCGTTATGGTGGTTTTTGGACTGAAGTCCAGAGGTGACCGACGGACTGCAGCGAATCTGCTGCAGCAACAGTGCTGTGCACAAGAGCAACTGGTAACGTTTCATCAAAAAATGAACTGTCTCTCTGTGACACACCCAGACATTACACCGCTCAGTCTCCCACTTCCTGCAAGGAAGGGGGCGTGGCCAGAAGCAGCTCCATTCCATTTCAAGCAACAGGTGCAGAAACTGTTTTTATTATATATGCAGTCAGTAATATCACCTCAGTGTCTACGGAGTGTTTTTGGCCACAAACTTCAACTTGCTCAGTGGTCAACTAAACGTCTGAAAAAATGTTATTTTTGAGTCAATGTACATTTGTTTTCATTGTTTGTTTGTTTGTTACGTCCGCCAAGGACATAATAAAACCATCTGTGTTTATTTATTTGTCTGTCTGTCTGTTAGCAGGATTACGTCAAAACTACTTCAAAGATTATCTCCAAATTTTCACCACAGATACATATTAGGTCATGGAAGACATCATTAAATTTTGGATGTGATCCGGATCCCGATCTGGATTCTGGATCAAGATTTCACTTTATATGGGCTTTGAAGTATTAAGTCAAAACGACTTCATGGATTTTCACCAAAATTGCACGACAGATAGATATTAGGGCATGGAAGACTCCACTGAATTTTGAAGGTGATCTGGATCTGGATCCAGATTCTGGATCAAGATTTCACTTTATATAGGCTTTGAAGGATTACTTCAAAATTACTTCACAGATTCTCATCAAATTTGCACCACAGATACATATTAGGGCATGAAAGACATCATTCAATTTTGGAGGTGGCGGCCATCAGAAATCTCAGAGTGCTGTTGTTTGATCAAGTGAGAACAGTTGTGAGTAACATGACAAAAATAATATGAACACACTAATGCTACAGCTGGAAATATTTTGGAGGAATAAATCATAAATTAGAAACAAAGCCTCTTGTCTCAGATAAAGCTTTGTTTCCAGATTAAAGTCATCATCTCCACATCACTGCCTCCACATGGAAAAACAAAGTCTCAAAATTTCAAAATAAATAAATCCAAATTTACACATATTTAGTTGACCAACAAAAAGCAGATCTTGTGCTAAAATCACTGCATGATGACTTATTGTGTTGTGAGTGTTGAGGAACCAACCGTGTTGTCGTCTGTAATGGCAGCACAGCACAATGGTCGAGGTCAGAAATACAAACAGCAGGACAGACAAAAGACAGCAGACCAGCAGCTCCGTAGACAAAGTGTCCATCTGGACACCTTCAGAAGAGACAGCTGTGGTGTTGCCTGCCAGGATGGATGCTAGGAAAAGAAAATACAACACGTTCCATCATTCGAACATCACACATCGAAGGTTCCAGCCACGCTTCACAACAGTTCTCAAAAGTAAACCGGTTTTTGGTGATGAGGATGTTCTTTTACATTGTGACATCAGGGAGATTTAAAAACAAAAAATTTGTTAATTGTCGAAAACTAATGGAAACTTGACAACCTCTGTCTCACATAATAAATGATGTACAAATTAAATTTTGTTCAGAACTGGATAAAAAAGACCCCATTCAATACGTCGGTTGACTGATAATATCGGCCGATGTCAGCCTGTCACATCACATCATTCGATGTGTTTGATGTCTCTAGTTGCGACTTGATTTGGTAGTTTATTGCATATCTGTGTTATTTTTGCAGATGTGAAAAACTATTTCATTGAATAAATAACGCAAAAAAAAAAAATCCCCTTTGGCTGTTGGAAATGGTGTCATTATGCAGTTCGTTTAGCAGAGGGCCCTCCAGTGGCATTGTTTACAATGCTGTCAAGCATAGCTGGGACCCCCATCACCGCATTAGCTACAACAGACAGAGGAAAAGTGACCAGCTGCATTCAATTTCATTCAGAAAGTGCGCTTTACAGCCACAAGCAGTCAGTATGCTGTCAGCAAGGCAGGGCTAATGAGAAGTGTATTTTATGCAAATGAGTGATGCAACACAATGCCTGCCAATCTGAGTGAAGGCAGAGTGATGTACTTTGGTTGGTTATATTTATAGTTACTTATAGTGCAGCACATAAATCAATTTTATCAGGAAATTCTTCAGTTAGACAAAGCAGCATGAAATTTTTTTGCACATCTTCTCCTCAGACTAAGTCTACAGATTTACTGGATAGCCTTTCACAATTTCAAGATGGCCACCAATCACGTTTTTATCACACAGGTTATGTGCTTCTGGTCATGTGTTTATGAATTTTTGTTGGTTTTATATAGCCTATGCAATGTCAATGGACAGGAGCATTATGTATTTTTGTTAAAGATTTGATTTAGCATATATAAACAAAGATGGCAGCCAATATGGCAGCCAAAATCCTTTGTTCTTTCTCATATTTCAGTTGAAACAAAAAAGTTTGTGAAATGTGAGAATGTTCTATGTATGTCATTGTAACACATACCTTTGTGGCTATTAAGTCATGTCTATGTACAATTTAGATGGTGGTGTTAGTGATATATTTAGTCTGAAGGAGTGAATGTCAGCACACAATCAGGGCACACTGGTGACTTCACTGCTGTGAAACTCAGCATGGGGTTCAGTGACTACGTTTACATGCAGCCAATAACCCTTTCATAACCCTTTCATAACCGGAATATTAGCAATAACCCGGTTGCGCACGGCCATGTAAACACCCGCAAAAACCCGAATATGACCCCTGGGTTACTCCTTTTCTAACCCGAATATCAGGTCATATAAATGCGCATTGGAATATCCCCATAGAAAGGAACATTATTTTGTGTTCTGCGCATGTCCTATCCGCAAGGAATCTTGGTCTTTTGAGTACGGCAACTACTTGAATGCTGCATGTGCAACCCACTGGACACCACAGAAGCAGAGGTAAACAAGCATGGGGAAATCCAGATGCAGCAGCACAGCACCACACTTTTGGAGCGAAGAGGAAAACGAGTACTTCATTAGTACCGTGAGAGACATGAATATAATGTCTTTTATTGATGGTAGAAAGTACCGAGATAGCGACATTTACAAGAAGGTGGCCGAAAAGTTATGCGAAGCAAGATTTGCATGAAAGCCAGACCAAATCAAGCACCGGTGGAAGGCGTGTGTCACTGTTTAGATGGGGATATTCCAAATGATACCAATGACCATGTATAGAGGAGTAACTCTGTCTGCTTAAGCATGTAAATGGGTTATTCCTAATGATTGAGAAATCGGAATATTGACCTTAACCCGAATATTAACAGCATGTAAACGTAGCCACTGTCAGCTAATCCTGCTTTACTAATGCTTCATGTAGCTTTACTAACTCCAATATGGTAGAATAGTACTAGTTTTGGTGTAGTTTAGCTTAGTTTAGTGTCACAAATGCTGTCTAATAGCCCCATATCAATTAGCTGGTAGAAAGTAGTTGGTAGATTTACTTAGACAGCCACACCTGAATTGACAGGATGTGCCAGCGTGGGAGAGCCGAGCCAAGGGTAAAAGGGGCTACATGGTTTGTCCATGTACTTACCCGGATGGTGTACAGATCACAGGGGACTTAAATGGCACTGGACGAATGATCGGGCTAGGGGAAAGTCATCCAAACCTAGTTGTATCCCATACATCAAGGTGCTTATCAGATTAAGGTGGTAAAAGGATAGCCCCTCGGCCTTAGTCTCACAATGGCAAATTTGAATCAAATCCCAAGTGGAAGAAAAACTGACCAGAGCAAATGTTGTCTTTGCTGTCTTTGTTGTCTTTGATGTTTAATGTGCATCAAGTCTGAAAGCAGACACACGATCCAAAAGAGGATCTGGAGGGAAACGCAAAGTGACAGAAAAGAACACTGTTCCTTCAAGCTGGCAAACCTTCCTCAGAAACAATGAAAACAAGTCAGAATTGTTTGGTTTCCTGGCAGACAAAATTAAAGGATTGTCTTCACCAAACTTAGTAATTGTGACCAAGGGAAACCAAGCACTCAGCAACCACAAAGTGAGCCTGCAGATGCTGGACAAATGTTCTCACACGGAGGCAGACAGCCGCCTCTTTGTCCATGCCAGGTATACTGCAGGACAGGGCAGTAAGTCTGTCATGGTCAAAGCCAGTAACACAGATGTTCTGGTCACTGGCTTGAGTCTGTTTCCAACTCTGTAAGGCATGGATCTGTAGCAGCTGTGGCTTACATTTGGCTAAGGTCAGAGCCTTCGTTGGATTCCCATTCATGACCTGTTCAACAGTGCTGGCCAAGAGAAGGCCACAGGAATGCTGTTCTTCCATGCTTTTACAGGTTGTGATGTGGTCTCAGCCTTTAGAAACAAAGGAAAGAAGACCACTTGGGAAACATGGGATATGTTTCCAGAGGCCACCCCAGTATTTTCCAAACTGATCAAGTACCCACCAACCATCGAGGATGCAGACAAAGAGATTCTGGAGAAGTTTGTGGTCCTCATGTATGACAGGTCCAGCACTTTTGACAGTGTAGATGAGGCCAGACTTGTATGAAGCCATCCCTCCTACCAGAGCAGCTTTGCTTCAACACACCAAACGTGCAGCACACCAGGCAGGATGCATATGGGCTCAGGCAATTCTGCATCAGCCAGAAGCAGAGTGTCCAGCTGACTGGGGCTGGGAGAATGTTGGTGATGAGTGGAAAGTCTACTGGACAGCCAACTCACTCACTGCAAAGAGTTGTGAAGAACTTACTAAATGTGGCTGCAAATCTGGCAGATGCACATGCTACAGGCTTGGACTAACTTGTACAGCTTTGTGTAGCTGCAAGTGTGAGCTATAAGCAACCTCTTGAATGAGCTCATGTTTTTGTTTTGTTTTTCTGTTTGTTTGTCTGTTTGTTTGTTTTTTTATTGATTTGGTATAGTTGACCACATACCTTTCTGAAAAGGACACAACTTCTTCCTCCTACCTGGCATGAATTTCCTTTTTCTTCAATTGCTAATATTTGTAGAAGTCGATACATTCAAAGTCGCACAAAGTGAAGCTGGCTATTCTATTTTCCTGCTAAGATGCTCATTACCTAATGTCATTATCCAGCAAGATTGCTACTCACATAATGCAGATCTCCTAGCTCGCATTAGAAAAACTGAGCTATACACAACAAGAATACACACTTTTCAGTAGTAGAATTTTTTTTAATCTGTTCTTTATTATATTTTTCCTAGATATCCGTGGTGCATCTTTGTATTCATGAATTTTGCAAATATTTCATGACATGCAAAGATTACTATAGGTATATCAAAACTCTTGCATTAAGAATAGGTTCTAAAAATAAGGCGACACTGCGCGAAAGCATTCAAATACCAATTTGATACTTTGTTATTATACTTGATTATTGTGGTTTGCTGGTATGCTCTTTATTTAGGATCATTTATTATGCATATCAATACAAATTCTAGAAGCAAATTCTCTTACCTTATAAATGAAGAAATGAAGGCGTCGAAAAGAGATTTTAGTTTTTCTTCCTGTTATTAAACACCAAGAGACTCTCGGTGGTCATTTTGTATGCTATCTTTAATCACAATACTAAATATATTACTTTGTGGCATTTTCAATTGCCTGTTCTGCATAGTAGGACAGGGTTTGAATGCTTAATTGAGTATTTTTTTTCACATGTAAACACGGAAATTGACCGAAATTGGTACAATTGCCAGCCATCTTGAAAAATGCCGGCCATATTGAAATTTTGTGTTGCTATCCAAAATTGTCAAAATAGTGGGTCTTAATGAGCAATTGCACCAAATTTTATGATTCTTTAACAAACTGAAGTACCTTTCTGCTTATATGCTGCACCATTGCAAATAAAATTCATGTTTGAACTGTAAAACATCAAACCTCAGTTACATTCATTTGTCATAAGGGTTTGATCACAAAATGTTAGAAATAATTGCCAATTTTTTATGCATATAATGAAGATATATTGGTATTGTTCATTTCTTTACTCGCTAATATTGGTATCAGTATCAACCACCCAAAAGTCAAAACTGTTGAGCTGTAATAAAAATCTATATTTAGTGGAAGAATACTCTTTAACAGCTGCTGCTTTTACACTTTAAGACTGTGCCATCCTGAAACATGCTGCCTGAACTCAGCTGCGAAAAGATGAAGAGGAAACAGAGAAGCTCTTCACCGGTTGTCCAGTTGGTGTGTGAAGGTGCATCAGGTGTGGTGGCTGGAGGAAACCCAAGCGAACCTACGGAACACAAAGAACGTGTTCTTATTCAGTACATTTTTAATGTGAGCTGAGAGAAAATAAACTGTTTATTAAACCTGTTATTGTTATTTTCCATCAATGAATTCATGAATTTCACATTTTTACTGACAAGCTTCACTAACATTTACTTTGATTTTATAGAAATCAACAATAAAACAGCCCGCTTCACCTTTTCTTTCATGATTTGAACTTTATTAACTTTAGCAAACACAAACATAATACAAATAATGAATGTTTATGAGTTCAATGGTATGAATATTTCACGAGGTGAAAGCTGGAACATACCATTCAACAAGATGAAGCCGAGTTGAACGGTGTGTTCCAGCTTTCACTGAATTAAATATTCGTTCCATTGAAAGAATGTAAAAACATTCATTATTTGTTTTATATAACAGCTAAAATAGATCCTTGTCATTTGATATTTTATTAATTTATAAACAACAGAAAAGGGACTTATATTTTGGTGTTCCACTGCTGCTAAAGTCCAAATTGTGACGTGTAGTCCGTGATGCTGACACTGACTTTGGAATTCCATAAAAAAAAAGACTTTGTGTAGTTCCACAGTGCAGCCAAAAATCACGTCAGCTTTTCATCTGAACAGCTCTTCATGCCTCGAGACAGCTTACAGCAGAATGGATTGTGTGTGTGTGTGTGTGTGTGTGTGTGTGTGTGTGTGTGTGTGTGTGTGTGTGTGTGTGTGTGTGTGTGTGTGTGTGTGTGTGTGTGTGTGTGTGTGTTAAAAGAACTAGCACAGTTTAGTTCAATCAAATCGTCTCACTTGTGGTGTTGTCCCGCATGCACGCGGTGCACTACAAAAAACTATATACACTCAACAAAAATATAAACGCAACACTTTTGGTTTTGCTCCCATTTTGTATGAGATGAACTCAAAGATCTAAAACTTTTTCCACACACACAATATCACCATTTCCCTCAAATATTGTTCACAAACCAGTCGAAATCTGTGATAGTGAGCACTTCTCCTTTGCTGAGATAATCCATCCCACCTCACAGGTGTGCCATATCAAGATGCTGATTAGACACCATGATTAGTGCACAGGTGTGCCTTAGACTGTCCACAATAAAAGGCCACTCTGAAAGGTGCAGTTTTGTTTTATTGGGGGGGGATACCAGTCAGTATCTGGTGTGACCACCATTTGCCTCATGCAGTGCAACACATCTCCTTCGCATAGAGTTGATCAGGTCGTCAATTGTGGCCTGTGGAATGTTGGTCCACTCCTCTTCAATGGCTGTGCGAAGTTGCTGGATATTGGCAGGAACTGGTACACGCTGTCGTATACGCCGGTCCAGAGCATCCCAAACATGCTCAATGGGTGACATGTCCGGTGAGTATGCCGGCCATGCAAGAACTGGGACATTTTCAGCTTACAAGAATTGTGTACAGATCCTTGCAACATGGGGCCGTGCATTATCCTGCTGCAACATAAGGTGATGTTCTTGGATGTATGGCACAACAATGGGCCTCAGGATCTCATCACGGTATCTCTGTGCATTCAAAATGCCATCAATAAAATGCACCTGTGTTCTTCATCCATAACAGACGCCTGCCCATACCATAACCCTACCGCCACCATGAGCCACTCGATCCACAACATTGACATCAGAAAACTGCTCACCCACACGACGCCACACACGCTGTCTGCCATCTGCCCTGGACAGTGTGAACCGGGATTCATCCGTGAAGAGAACACCTCTCCAACGTGCCAAACGCCAGCGAATGTGAGCATTTGCCCACTCAAGTCGGTTACGACGACGAACTGGAGTCAGGTCGAGACCCCGATGAGGACGACGAGCATGCAGATGAGCTTCCCTGAGACGGTTTCTGACAGTTTGTGCAGAAATTCTTTGGTTATGCAAACCTATTGTTTCAGCAGCTGTCCGAGTGGCTGGTCTCAGACGATCTTGGAGGTGAACATGCTGGATGTGGAGGTCCTGGGCTGGTGTGGTTACACGTGGTCTAGGGTTGTGAGGCTGGTTGGATGTACTGCCAAATTCTCTGAAACGCCTTTGGAGACGGCTTATGGTAGAGAAATGAATATTCAATACACAAGCAACAGCTCTGGTTGACATTCCTGCTGTCAGCATGCCAATTGCACGCTCCCTCAAATCTTGCGACATCTGTGGCATTGTGCTGTGTGATAAAACTGCACCTTTCAGAGTGGTCTTTTATTGTGGGCAGTCTAAGGCACACCTGTGCACTAATCATGGTGTCTAATCAGCATCTTGATATGGCACACCTGTGAGGTGGGATGGATTATCTCAGCAAAGGAGAAGTGCTCACTATCACAGATTTAGACTGGTTTGTGAACAATATTTGAGGGAAATGGTGATATTGTGTATGTGGAAAAAGTTTTAGATCTTTGAGTTCATCTCATACAAAATTGGAGCAAAACCAAAAGTGTTGCGTTTATATTTTTGTTGAGTAAAAATCAGTGCAGCGAAAAAAAAATCACTCGGAAATTAGTCCAGCTTTTCATTCTAACTTCCTGCAAACAGCCTCCAGACGGCAAAGTGGATTTGTTTTGTGTGTGTGCGCGTACAGGCGTGTGTGCGTGCGTGTGTGTGTGTGTGTGTGTGCGTGCGCACGTGCGTGCAGAGTGCAATGGTACCAAATGTATGGAACCAAATTTGCACCCTAAATGGAACCAAACTGCACTCTAAATGCAATGCAACACAAATGAGACAACTTAATCCATGTCATGTGACACACACAAAGCACCAATTAAATGACAGGGATCCATTCAGCCGTTATATAATATGTAAAATATGCAATTGAAGATACAAAACAGTGAGCAAATGGGCAATGGCAACAAACATGGTAAAGATAGAACATTTAAACAAAATCAAAACCAACCACAATGTAAATTTACCCAGTGAGAGGATCGAAATTATGGCATTATGGTCATGTGACCTGGAGCCCTGACCCACCCATCTTGGAAGGCTGAAGCGCTGCAGCGGTCTCGCGCTGTCACTGGAAAATGCATGCTTTGTGCTTGTAATCACTGGAGATTCGCTGGCCAATTTCTCCACCATTATTTACATTTAAGACGTGAAAACTTGTGCTTTGGTCAATTCAGATACGTAGATTTGATTTCTGAAGTCAGATTTATCATCAGTGTTGATCGTTTCTCCCTATAAGCAGTGGCGACGCCAAGGGGGGGCTTAAGCCCCCCCCAATAATGAGCCAAGCTCCCCTCAGCCCCCCCAATAATTCTGCCAATAATGTGAATAGCGACTGACATATGTGGATCTCAACTGCCTTAGCCGAGCTTTCCTTGCCAGCAGTAGCTCCAGCTTGGTGACGAAGAGTGAGATTTTTGGTCTGCATGTGAAAAATATTCCTCCCTCCAGGGGTAAGCAAAGCAAACTGAGCAGAGGCATGAGGTCAATTTAAGCTGCTTTTCAAGCAAGTAGGCTGCATGTGCTGCAGAGCTCGATCAACTAGGCCGCCATGTGCCTGTGACATGTGACTCCCTGCACTTCACCTTTTTTAATTTTTGTAATTCAACTGCAAAAGTAGTAGATTAGATTTAGATTAGAGTAGATAGATTTTCATTTGACCTTCATATTTAATTTTTAGAGGCTACTGCCCTCCACGTACAGTGACATTTGAGCTAATATCTGAATGTTTGAGACATTTTGGACTCAGAAGCTGTGAAACGTGTGTGACTAACCACTGCAGATGAGCCCGGCGGCGTTTGAGGTCGTACACAGGTTTGTTCGATTAGCAAACTCCCCGCACTGCCACAGGGTTGGTTCCTCATCGCAATTGTAGAACCACAGGGTCCCGTTGTTGTGAGTGAGACGAGGTTGGAACTGAGTGTATTTCCTCGGTTTGGTGCCACACTGCAGCATGGAGCACACCATGGAGGCCATGTCTTCATTCCAGCCGTTATCACAAACCGTCCCCCAGCTGCCGTTCCGGTGGATCTCCACCTTACCAGCGCAGCGGTCCAGACCTCCACTCAGTCTGATGGCTTTCATCTCTACACAGAAAATACAAGCAATGAGTGGATCAGTCTACGACCAAAGCTAAACTCACAAAGGGTGCATAAAGGTTAACGATAATTTTCCTAGCAGATTAGCTTTTCAGATAAGTTTTAAAACCATCATCGGACCAATTATCTTCCGATAAATTTAGTTCCGATAACTTTCAGTCCAATAGCATTTTTGCTGGTAAAGTGAGCAAAGTTTAACAGTCAAAAATGTTTGTAAACCCTAAAATCACACATTTTACTCCGTCTGTTGTGTGTTTGCTACCTGTCGCTTGCTGATGATGTCATCATTAAACACAATACGTGATTGGCCTGTCGATGCAGGGAGCATTGTGGGTAGTGTAGTTCAGGTTCACTTTGGATGTTACAGTGAGTGTTATCATCGGCTCGACACAAAAAGAAAATAGACAAATTTTAACATTATTTTATGTTATTTCTTTGTGGCTGACGGTATAATTTAATCGCCAAGACTCGGTGGGGAGAGGAGCTCTCATGGCGCAGCTGTGTGTTCAGAGGGATTTTTCTTCACTGTTTAGACACTGTTTGGGATTTTTTTTTTAAGGATGCTTTATGTGGATTATTTATTCTTCTAATACTGTGTTTTACTGCTTTTGAAAGATGATGACAGTGTTTGAGGTTTTATTTTTTATTCATTCATTTTTTGTTCATTTTTATGTGTTTGTGATCCTTGAATTTACCCAGCAGCGAAAAGTGAAAGTGAAACTGGTTTATCAGAAGCCGACAGTGTAATCTGATGTGGCTGCGTCCGAATCAATAGTAAAAGTTATCGATTATTGGTAATAGAAATACATTTTTTAGCAGTTTATCGGTTTAGTGTCATAAAAGATAGCTTTTCAGTTATCAGATTAATGGTTATCGGAGCTAACTTTTTGGTTAGCTGTGCCCACCACTGGTAATCATAAGCGTGTGTGTGTGTGTGTGTGTGTGTGTGTGTAACACATTCCTCAAAATGACCATTCTACATGGGTTTAAGCCTTCAGGGTCACATGTCATATGACCAAAAGAAAGGTGGTATCGGACTTCACATTAGTGTTTCACTGAAATCATACGTGTATGTGGCACCATTCCCTTGAAGAAGCCATTCTAAGATCGTTTGACCTTTCAAAATCACCCAGGGTTGAGAGGCTGGAAAGAACTTAGTACATGTCCTTGACCTCTTGGCCAATCACACCTTTGATCAGCAGCTGAGGGTCGCTATGGATTGAGACCCAACAGCAGGTCTGTTCACTTTGAATTTTCACTGTTTTGTTGTTTGTAAACATAAGACGTACTGCAGATTTTGGTCATTTTTAGAGTTACTCTACATAATAAAAACCACCTCAGTTTGAAAGAAGAATGTTATTGGAACATTTTGAGTCTGACCTGAGCACACGACCCCAGCATCTTCTTTGTGTCCACAGTCATGGTCGCCCTCTGCAGCAGAACAGGCCCACAGGTTCTTCTCGGACCCAGTACAGTTCAGCTCATCCCGGTGGATGGGCCCTTTGCCAGCGGGGAAGGAGCCGCCCTGTCCGGCCACACTGAGGGCGTAACCACACCCGAGCTGGGCGCAAACAATGTTGGCATCCCGCAGGTCCCACTGGTCATCGCACACTGTGCCCCATTCCCCGTTCCTCCAGAGCTCCACCCGTCCAGCACATCTGTCCGCTCCTCCCACCAGCTGCAGCGCCTGGTGGCCTGAAGACGTCAACACCATCAGAACATTCTCACTGGAGCTCACAGACAACCGTGCAACTGGTTCTCCAACAACAGACTGTTGATTTTGTCATGTAGTTTTGAAGAAATTGAAAAATGCCCCTTTTTGATCACACCAGCAGCTTCTGTGCAAAGTATAGCTTTAATTTTTCACAGGTGTGTGGATTTTTACTCAAACAAGTCAGACTCTTACCACACACAGCTTCAGTAATCACGCTGCAGTTACTCTGCAGACTCTGCGAGCAGTTCTGGAGCCACCCGTCGTGGTGTAAACAGCCGTGGAAGCAGACATCACTGGCAGATACGTGGATTTCGTCTACGTGAAAAACGCTGCCACAGTTCAGGTCCTGACAGATCTGTTGGACCAGGGCTTCTCTGGTGCCCGCTGTCAGGGGCACCACCGAACTGCTGTTTCCGGACACCCTGAGAGTCCAGCTGCATCCGTCAGCTCGCCTCGCCACGTAAAAGTCACCTGAAACAGAAAACAGTTGGACTTCTTCCTGAACCAAAATATTCTCTAAATCACATTTGATTAATTTATGTTTCTGCCATGAAATTTACATTTGAAAGTGAAGAACTTCACAAATTCTAAAATGCCACAATGAAAACAATGAGTAGCAAAAACCTTTTGACCTTTGACCTCAACCTTCAGCTTCATCAATATGAAACATTTGGGTTTGGTTTCAGCCTATTTTACAAGCAGTGTGTCCTTTATCCAAGGTTAAAGGTCAAGGTTGACTTTCATCGCTGTCATATCTGACAAATTCTTAGTAACAAGTTATGAAGGTCCTTCCGCTGGACATTGACAAATTATAAATTAAATTATAGGTCCTTTGTTATTTATTTTATATATAAATGATATATGTTATGTGTCACGGGTACTGAGGTGTGTTCTTTTTGCAGATGACACAACTGTATTTTGCAGTGGTGATAATCTTGAACAGCTTCTTGACACGGTGGTAAACGAACTGGATAAATTTAAGGCTTGGTTTGATGCTAATAAATTGTCACTTCATCTTGGGAAAACCAAATGTATGATTTTTGGAAATAAATTTGTGCCTAAATGTAAAAGTGTAACCATTAACAATATGGAAATACAGATAGTAACTGAGAACAAATTTCTAGGTGTTATAATTGACAATAAACTCAGCTGGAAACCTCATATAAATTATATAAAATTTAAAATGTCAAAATCTATCGCTATCATGTACTGGGTCAAGGACATATTGTCCCAGGATGGGCTACTTAGATTATATTATTCTTTAATTGTGCCATATATGACATATTGTATCGAACTCTGGGGTAATACTTACAAATCAAATACCAATCATGTATTTCTTTTACAAAAACATGCCATCAGAATCATCTGTAATAAACCTTATCTTGAGCCAATGCATTCTCTGTTTATGACTTTAAATTTACTGAAATTTAGAGATTTAGTGGATTATATCACCATACAAACTTTGTACAAAGCTAATAACCAGGCCTTGCCACTTTATGTCCAGAGCCTGTTCAAGATCAGGAAATCTGAATACAGTTTACGAGGATGTATGGTTTTTAAGAAGCCTCCCGTACGTACTAATGTCAAGGGTTTTTGTGTTTCAGTTAAAGGGGTGAAGATTTGGAACAAATGTCCTGTGGAAATTAGATTATGTAGTTCTTTTGTCTGTTTTAAGAAACATTATAAGAAATTAATAATTTCTGGATATAAAGAAAATCATAAAAAAAAAGATGTATAAATTTGTGGATGTATGTATTTAATTTGCTTATTTGTATATATAGGAGTGTGAGCATAAGTGTAATTATATGTTGGACTTGGACTTTTGGGATGGGGTATGAGGGGTGGGTAATTTATAAGCTTTGCTTCTTCCCACCCCCTTTTCAGGCACACGGTGTTTAATTTGGTCTTGTTTTTTTGATTTGTTTGATATGTTGTCTTTATGCTGCTGTGTTGTTGCTGAAATAAATTCTATTCTATTCTATTCTATAATGGTTTAAAAGTGAATTGTATGTCATTTTTGGGAACTTAATTTTCACATCAAAAACACAACTGAAATAAAATTAAAAATCATTCACATTTTAGTTTTTTTTTTTTTTTAGATTATTTTTACTTTTCCTGTTGTTAATGTGACAGATATCAATTTAAAATGGATTAGAATTTTTTCCATGAAAAAAAATATGAGCTGCAATAACCATAAACACAAAATAATGTTTAGCTAGCAATTTGTTTAAGACCTCTCTAATCCAATCTTTTTTGTGTCATGCTGTAAAGAGCTCTCTAATCTGACAAATTATCAGGGTTTATGTGTAAAATTAAATGTTATGTGTCTTTTATTTATTTGTTTATTTATGGGGCTATTTAACTTAAACATCAAAGAGAAATGAAAAAAAATGTTCGATTTTGTTTTTAATTTCCATTTTTATTGAAGTTTTTGTTGTTTAACATGACAGACAGTTTAAAATGGATGTGATTTTTTTCAGTCAAAAATGATTAAACTGCAAAAAAATGAAACAAATACATATATAAATATTTTAATTAATTAATTAATTCAATTAAATATTTATTTTCTTAATTAGTTAGTTAGCCTGTTAGGTTAAAGACCTCTGTTATAAAATCTCTTTGTGACATCACCACCAAGTTGAAGTTAGATTTCATAAAAATGTCTGATCCTTGTTATATCTGGAAAACCTCTTTCAAATGATCGATAAGCTAAATGAATTTTGTAAAAGTGAGTTCTTACGAATCTTACAGATTTGACCTTTGTCCTTGATATGCTATTGTCCAAATATGCTATTTTCTAGCCATATCTTCTTGTGGAATTTTTCTGTGACTTCATGCTAGTTTTCATTATTGATTTGCTTCATAATCAATCTATTCTGTCAGATTATTTTTTGTAGAAATTAAAAGTTCAGGTAACAGCATCATGATGATTGTAGAGTTGAGCAAGAAGCCACAGATGCAACCAGCAAGAGAGACGGCGTGCAGAGCAAACATGTCTGCGTGGGAGAATGTTTCCTCTCTCACAGTCTTATTTGCACCTGCAAAATTTAGTGAGGTCTATTTCAACTGCAGGTCGCCCCACATCCTGTGACAATATCAACAAAGACACACAAACCACCTGATGACTTTATTCAGCCTGAGCATTGTCTTGATATAATGGATGAACACTGTGCACATCACAGGGTTTAAGGTTTCTACGATATAGAGTACACTTCACTGACCTAAAATATAGAAGAGGTCACTAACCTTTGCTCTCCTCTGTGTGATTTCCATCAGCAGTTTGATTTGACTGAAAAGCTGAAATGAAAAGAGAAATGACTGATGAATGCTCAGTGACCAGCGGCCTCATGTACAAAGTGTGCGTACGCACAAAATCCTGGCGTTCGCCCATCTCCACGTCCACGTGCAGATATATCAAAAGTGACTTGAGCGTGGAAATGTGCGGCGCGTCACGCAAAAATCCTGGCTGACGTCTGCATGTTTCTACAGCTATTGTGCTCTCCAACATTTACAGGGAACTGTTAAGTCATCAGAGTGATGTGTACATCAGAGACACAGTGATGAACATTTAACACACCCACGTGTTTGCAGTTATATGGATGGATATGAAAGCATGCACAAAGTGATGCATAAAATGGCACTAACAGTGGCTACGTTAGTGTTGTCAGAGGACCTTGCAAATGGTGCAATCTGACGTAAGCGTGTATTTGGAGAATGCCAGGATTTACTCCCAAATGACGATAATTGTCTCATAAACCGATTTTGATTACCACTGTTACTGGAGTTGCGCACAGAACTGCAGTCGGCCCAGAGTGCAATACGGCGAAGAGCCAGGGGTTGTCTGTGCACACACAGCTGCTGACCACGCTGGGCTTCCTGGCATCATGGGCATTCCAAGGTGAGCTAGCTGATCAGTCAGGCATGTGCCAGTCAACCTTGCATCAAGCTGTAATCATCCAAATGTCATCAGGTACAGTCCAACATTACAGCGCATTTTGCAGCAAGAGCCGGTTTTCCGAATGTAATTGGAGCTGTTAACTGCACACATGTTGCTATAAAGGCACCACCAAGTGATGAATATGTTTCTGTTAATAGGAAACATTTTCATTCCATCAATGTTCAAATCATATGTGGAGGCTGAACGGTGCACGATGCGGGGGGGGGGCTTGTGTTTAAATAGTTTATTTCTGAAATTGTTCTAAAGGAAAATATACATATATATACATCTGAATATATTCAGATGTATGAAAGTGTGCGTAGGCATGAATTCACGCATGTTTCCGTTTGTACATCCCACTGAACGTGGAATTGAGTGTGGAACCAAATTCCTCCCTGGCCACGCCCCATTTAAATATGCAATTTCAAGTAACTAGGCCCTTGGAGCAGGGATTCCCGACGACATACATCAGACAACATGAACACAGAAAAGAAATTATACTACAGGTGACTGGAAATTATGTAGAGACACGCAGGGGCAGTTTATTTGGTACACTGTTAAACGGATTAATCATGAAACTGGGAGTGTGTGAGGCCACACACACACACACACACACACGTTGAACAGCACAAACACACTAATGTTAAAAAGGTGAGGTGTGCCTCCGCTGACAGTGTGACATTCACAATTTACACACGCATTTATTGACAAATACTGAACACAAGAAGCCTGTTAAGAAGCTCTGCAGCTCACCATCAAGCAAAAATAAAAAAGACATTAATAATAATAATTAAAACATATTTGAATGCGGACATCCCCAAATGTGCATGCTCTGGTTTTCCTTTCGGAACAATTACACAAATAAACCATTTAAACACAAACCCCCCCACCCATCGCGCACCGTGTAGCCTCCACATATGATTTGAACATTGAATTGTTAAGGTGTTCCTTGATGCATAACACAAAATGGGTGACACACATCCAAAATGTCCTTGTAACTATCTGATCTTAACCTACCTGCTTTTCAAAATGGCTGACGCAAAAAATGTCCCTGTATTTGATAAAACTGTCTTTCTATAGATGTTTGATAAAACCAATCAGCATGATGGAACACTCTGTTTTATTGCGTGACACTACACTACATTACAGACATAAACACACACTATAAGATTTTTACATAACAACCTTGAACGCAACGCGAACAGACGCCAGCCATCTCACATAGACACTGATTCAAGCCAAATTAAGGACTGCCCATATGGGGGTGGCTTAGGCTGAAGGAACAAATGGTAGCGTAGAGTGGAAATCTGGGTTCTTTGTCCCAGGTGTTTGCATGTGACCTGGTGAAAAGATCCCAACGCTGAGATGATTCTCTGTATCAGGGTCACAACTCTTTATAATACAACATCTAAACTCTGAAGTCCGTTTCCTGCCCAATTCTTTGAAGATCACTCACTGTGATAAAAGCAGAAGGAATGAAAATGTTTCCTATTAACAGAAACAAACTCATCATGTGATGGAGCCTTTATAGCAAAATGTGTGCAGTTAACAGTTCTGATTACATTCGGGAAATCGGCTCTTGCTGCAAAATGTGCTATAATGTTGGAATGCATGATGATATCTGAATGATTGCAGTTCGGCACAAGGTTGACTGGCACACGCCTGACTGATCAGCCAGGTCACACTGGAATGCCCATGATGCCAGGACGCCCAGCATGGTCAGCACCTGTGTGGGCACAGACAACCCCTGGCTTGTCCCCGTATTGCGCTCTGGGCCGGCCACAGTTCTGTGCGCAACTCCAGTAACAGTGGCCTTGGTAACTGAAATCAGTTTTTGAGACAATTATCGTCATTTGGACGTAAATCCTTGTATTTTCCAAATACACGTTCACGTCAGATTGCACCATTTTCAAGGTCCTCTAACAACACTAATTTACTAATACCACTGTTAGTGCCATTTTAAGCATCACTTTGTGAGTGATTTTATATCCATCCATATAATTGAAAACACGTGGGTGCGTTAATTGCTCATCTCTGTGTCTCTGATGTGCACATCACTCTGATGACTTCTTGTTTTCACACTAATGGTTCCCAGCATGACCTTTACATGTCCACAGTGGAACAATAGCTGTACAAACGTACGTACGCCAGCCTGGATTTTTGCGTGACACACCGCACATTTCCACGGTCATTTCACTTTTGATACATCTGAACGTTGCCGTAGAGACAGACATACAGCAGGTTTCTGTGCGTAAGCACACTTTGTACATGAGGCCCCTGGTGAGCATTAAATCAGTCACTAAAATCATCAAAACATGAATCCACCACATCAAACGTGTGAAACAACCATCAGCAAAGCAAGATGTTTGAAGATTAACCATGTGACCAAGCATCTGATTTCTCCGGGCAGTGCGGGCAAAACATGACAGGAGGCACACTGTGAGCGAGCTGCAGGCATAAACCTCAGCACTCACACAGACGCACTCACACGTGCACTCACAGCTCTTCACAATATACAGTAGTGTTCAGAATAATAGTAGTACTATGTGACTAAAAAGATTAATCCAGGTTTTGAGTATATTTCTTATTGTTACATGAGAAACAAGGTACCAGTAGATTCTCACAAATCCAACAAGACCAAGCATTCGTGATATACACACTCTTAAGACTATGAAATTGGGCTATTAGTAAAAAAAAAAAAAAAAAAAAAAGTAGAAAAGGGGGTGTTCACAATAATAGTAGTGTGGCATTCAGTCAGTGAGTTTGTCAGTTTTGTGGAACAAACAGGTGTGAATCAGGTGTCCCCTATTTAAGGATGAAGCCAGCACCTGTTGAACATGCTTTTCTCTTTCAAAGCCTGAGGAAAATGGGACGTTCAAAACATTGTTCAGAAGAACAGCGTAGTTTGATTAAAAAGTTGATTGGAGAGGGGAAAACTTATACACAGGTGGAAAAAATTATAGGCTGTTCATCTACAATGATCTCCAATGCTTTAAAATGGACAAAAAAACCAGAGACGCATGGAAGAAAACGGAAAAGAACCATCAAAATGGATAGAAGAATAACCAGAATGGCAAAGGCTCTCACATTGATCAGCTCCAGGATGAGCAAAGACAGTCTGGAGTTACCTGTAAGTGCTGTGACAGTTAGAAGACGCCTGTGTGAAACTAATTTATTCGCAAAAATCCCCCGTAAAGTCCCTCGGTTAAATAAAAGACGTGCAGAAGAGGTTACAATTTGCCAAAGAACACATCAACTGGCCTAAAGAGAAATGGAGGAATATTTTGTGGACTGATGAGAGTAAAATTGTTCTTTTTGGGTCCAAGGGCCGCAGACAGTTTGTGAGACGACCCCCAAACTCTGAATTCAAGCCACAGTTCACAGTGAAGACAGTGAAGCATGGTGGTGCAAGCATCATGATATGGGCATGTTTCTCCTACTATGGTGTTGGGCCTATATATCGCATACCAGGTATCATGGATCAGTTTGGATATGTCAAAATACTTGAAGAGGTCATGTTTCCTTATGCTGAAGAGGACATGCCCTAGAAATGGGTGTTTCAACAAGACAATGACCCCAAGCACACTAGTAAACCAGCAAAATCTTGGTTCCAAACCAACAAAATTAATGCCTCGCAGATGTTTTAGAAATCATGAAAAACTGTGGTTATACAACTAAATACTAGTTTAGTGATTCACAGGATTCCTAAAAAATCAGTTTGAACATAATAGTTTTGAGTTTGTACCGTCAACAGCAGATGCTACTATTATTGTGAACACCCCCTTTTCTACTTTTTTAACTAATAGCCCAATTTTATAGCCTTAAGAGTGTGCATATCATGAATGCTTGGTCTTGTTGGATTTGTGAGAATCTACTGAATCTACTGGTACCTTGTTTCCCATGTAACAATTAGAAATATACTCAAAACCTGGATTAATCTTTTTAGTCATATAGCACTACTATTATTCTGAACACTACTGTACAGACCATCCAGAAAGTATTCACAGGGTTTTACTATTTACACATTTTATGTTACAGCCTTATTCCAAAATGGATTTAATTTTTTTTTCTCAAAATTAATGACAATGTGAAAAAAGATTTTTTTTTTTTTTGCAAATTTATTAAAATGAAAAAAAAAAAAAAAGAAATCACATGTACATAAGTACATTTGCCATGAAGCTCAAAACTGAGCTCAGGTGGATCCTGTTTCCACTGATCATCCTTGAGATGGTTCTAAAGCTTAACTGGAGTCCACCTGGAGTATCTTCAGTTAACTGTACATGATTTGGAAAGACGCACACCTGTCTACATATAAGGTCCCACAGCTGACAGTGTATATCAGAACACAAACCAAGTATGAAGTCAAAGGAATTGCCTGCAGACCTCCAAGACAGGATTGACTCAAGGCACAAATCTGGGGAAGGGTACAGAAACATTTCTGCTGCTTTGAATGTCCCAGTGAGCACAGTGACCTCCATCACCTGAAAATGGAAGAAGTTCAGATCCACCAGAACTCTGTCTATAGCTGGCCGCCCGTCTAAACTGAGCAATTAGGGGAGAAGGGCCTTAGTCAGGGAGGTGACCAAGAACCTGATGGTCACTCTGTCAGAGCTCCAGGATTCCTCTGTGGAGAGAGGACAACCTTCCATAAGGACAAAAATCTCTGCAGCAATCCACCAATCAGGCCTGTATGATAGAGTGGCCAAACGGAAGCCATGCCTCAGTAAAAGGCACATGGCAGCCCACCTGGAGTTTGCCAAATGACACCTGAATGACTCTCAGACCATGAGAAACAAAATTCTCTGGTCTGATGAGACAAAGATTGAACTCTTTGGCATGAAAGGCAGGCGTCATGTTTGGAGGAAACCAGGTACCATTTTTCAGTGGCAGGTACTGGGAGACTAGTCAGGATTGAGGGAAAGATTAATGCAGCAATGTACAGAGACATCCTGGATGAAAACCAGAGCGCTCTTGACCTCAGACTGGAGCGACGGATCATCTTTCAGCAGGACACTGATCTTAAACACAGCCAAGATATCAAAGGAGTGGCTTCAGGACAACTCTTTGAATGTCCTTGAGTGGCCCTGCCAGAGGCCAGACCTGAATCTGATTGAACATCTCTGGAAAGATCTGAAAATGGCTGTGCACCAACGGTCCCCATTCAACCCGATGGAGCTTGAGAGGTGCTGCCCAAAACTGCCCAAAGCTTGTGGCATCATATTCAAGAAGATTTACTAAAGGTGCATCAATAAAGGATTGAGCAAAGGGTGGGAATACTTATGTACATGTGATTTATTAGTTTTGTTTTGTTTTTTAATAAATATACAAAAATTTAAAAAATAACTTTTTTCATGTCGTCATTATGGGGTGTTGTGAGAAGAATTTTGAGGGAAACAATGAATTTACTCCATTTTTGAAAAAAGGCTGTAACATAACAAAATTTGGAAAAAGTGAAGCGCCGTGAATACTTTCCGAATGACTTGAGAGTCGTTCTCTATGCATTTAATATTATTTTGTACAGAATTTGTCCGAGGCCAGTAGGAGTGCTAAATAGAGCCCAACCAATTGGCAGCTAATGTTTTATTAGCACAATAGATATTCATAACAAAATGTTACAGTTTACAAAAATATACAACCCCTGGCAAAAATTATGGAATCACCGGCCTCGGACGATGTTCATACAGTTGTTTAATTTTGTAGAAAAAAAGCAGATCACAATCATGAAATCATGAAAAACAAAAGAACGCTCCAACACATCACTAGTATTTTGTTGCACCACCTCTGGCTTTTATAACAGCTTGCAGTCTCTGAGGCATGGACTTAATGAGTGACAAACAGTACTCTTCATCAATCTGGCTCCAACTTTCTCTGATTGCTGTTGCCAGATCAGCTTTGCAGGTTGGAGCCTTGTCATGGACCATTTTCTTCAACTTCCACCAAAGATTTTCAATTGGATTAAGATCCGGACTATTTGCAGGCCATGACATTGACCCTATGTGTCTTTTTGCAAGGAATGTTTTCACAGTTTTTGCTCTATGGCAAGATGCATTATTATCTTGAAAAATGATTTCATCATCCCCAAACATCCTTTCAATTGATGGGATAAGAAAAGTGTCCAAAATATCAATGTAAACTTGTGCATTTATTGATGATGTAATGACAGCCATCTCCCCAGTGCCTTTACCTGACATGCAGCCCCATATCATCAATGACTGTGAAAATTTACATGTTCTCTTCAGGCAGTCATCTTTATAAATCCCATTGGAACGGCACCAAACAAAAGTTCCAGCATCATCACCTTGCCCAATGCAGATTCGAGATTCATCACTGAATATGACTTTCATCCAGTCATCCACAGCCCACAATTGCTTTTCCTTAGCCCATTGTAACCTTGTTTTTTTCTGTTTAGGTGTTAATGATGGCTTTCGTTTAGCTTTTCTGTATGTAAATCCCATTTCCTTTAGGCGGTTTCTTACAGTTCGGTCACAGACGTTGACTCCAGTTTCCTCCCATTCGTTCCTCATTTGTTTTGCTGAGCATTTTCGATTTTTGAGTTTTCTGTCTTGACGCTTTGATGTCTTCCTTGGTCTACCAGTATGTTTGCCTTTAACAACCTTCCCATGCTGTTTGTATTTGGTCCAGAGTTTAGACACAGCTGACTGTGAACAACCAACATCTTTTGCAACATTGCGTGATGATTTACCCTCTTTTAAGAGTTTGATAATCCTCTCCTTTGTTTCAATTGACATCTCTCGTGTTGGAGCCATGATTCATGTCAGTCCACTTGGTGCAGCAGCTCTCCAAGGTGTGATCACTCCTTTTTAGTTGCAGACTAATGAGCAGATCTGATTTGATGCAGGTGTTAGTTTTGGGGATGAAAATTTACAGGGTGATTCCATAATTTATTCCTCAGAATTGAGTGAGTCCATATTTTTTTCCCTCTGCTTGGTCTAAAAAAGTAACCGTTACTGACTGCCACAATTATTTTTCCTGATTTCTTATTGTGTTTCTTAAAGCCAGAAAGTTGCCATTTGAAATGACTTTAGTTTTGCGTCATGTCTGTGATCTGCTTTTTTTCTACAAAATTAAACAACTGAATGAACATCCTCCGAGGCTGGTGATTCCATCATTTTTGCCAGGGGTTGTATATACATGGAACAATAAAAAAAAAAAAAAATTAAAAAAGATACAATATGAGCATAATATGCAAGGGAATGGTAGAAGTCAAAGAGACTTATCAAAGACCCACTTCCAAACAAAAAACTAAATATCACAATGGTATACAAAAGCTTAAAACATTTAAATCAATTAAACCAGATAATATTAATTTGTCATTATAAATACTCATGCAGGAGCTTTAGTTTTAGTCCACTTTTATATCTGTATAAAGTGATGGGTGGATTTACAAGATGTACCGTATCATTCCAAGATTTAACACCATGATATCTGATGAGACACTGATAACGCGTCGTTCTATGCAAAGATAAATGTGAGCTCTGCTTTGTCAGATAATTATGAATTTGATGATTATGCACAAAATAATATTTGATAAAAGAAGGCCAGTTAGTATCATAAAGAGCTCTGAAAACAAATGTACAGGACAGGAAGATATATGAAAGATATTTAAGAGCTGCAATTTGAAAAAATAAAGGTGCACTTGGAGCACAGGGTTTCGAAAGAGCAGCTATCGAACAATTTTTTTTTTCTGTAAAAGAAAAAAATTAGTTTATATAAGTTGCAAAGGTACTTCTCCATACAGTATTGCAGTAAAGATAAACTAAACTGTAATATAATGTTAAAAGACATTTGTAATGTACTCAATGTCTGATTTTGCTTATGATTCCTAGTGACTTAGTTGTTTTTTAAAACAAACATGTTCAGTATGTCCTTTTCAACACAATTTGTCATCTATCCACACACCCAAGAAACATGTAGAAGAGACCCTTGATATTTCTTGAATTGAATTTGATCATGATTGCATTTTTTATTGCCAGCAAATAGCATAAAATTAGACTTTTTATATTTAACAATAATTTATTAACTTTGAACCACACTGAATAATTCAAGAGATCATTATTTAAACTTTTATCCAAACCATCTATATCTTTGCTGGAAATAAAAATGTTAGTGTCATCAGCAAACAGCAATGGGAATGTTGTAGTAGAAACGGATGCAAAATCATTGATATATATATTATGAATAATAGCGGTCCCAAAATCGAATTTTGAGGAACTCCACACGCTATAGAATTAATTTCTGTTTCCAAATTTAGAAAAACATACTGTTTTCTCTCTGATAAATAATTACAAAGCCATTTATGTACAGTTGCTTTAAATCCATATTTATTTAACTTTTATTGCAAAACTTCATGATTTACTGTATCAAACACTTTAGGAAGGTCTAAAAACACACCAATTCCAAATTCATTGTTGTCTAAAGCTGAATGAATTTTATCCATCAGTTCAATCAGGGCCATATATGTGGAATGATTTTTCTGAAATCCATATTGATAGGTATTTCTGTGTAGGCTCTCAGTTGTCCAGGTGGTTTCCATAGTAGAGAAGCTTGAATCTTCGACTGGACTGGGTTGCTTGACGTGAGGACGTTTCGCTTCAAATCACAGAAGCTTCCTCAGCTAAAATTCTTGCTGTGGTAGTCTGACTTCTGTCTTGACTCTTGTAGAGAAGAATAAAACAGAAGCCAACAAAAGCTGGAGTTTTTAACCTAACCAGACCCCTCCTACTGAGAGGCCGACTGCTATAGGCTAGTGACTAAACAATAGCTCTAATTAGCACCTATTGTGCTCTAGTTAGCACCCTCCTAATGACCGGGCAGCTGTCCCTCATAATGATGGGACGGAAGCCTCTCCTGATGGCTCCCTTGACGACTCTCCTGATGACATGAATGACTCATTACCATGAACAAAAGACTGAAACTGCTTAGACCTGAGTACCCCATTGTAAAAAGGGGACAAAGCGTGTCTGAGACCCCCTCCCCGGTTAAGGCTGGGTTTCAACTGTTTTACAAAGAATGCTTCCTTGACACCTCTCTCAAACCATTTCTTCTCTCTGACTAAGATTTTAACTTCCTTGTCCTCAAAGGTGTGGTTAGTGTCTTTCAGGTGGAGATGAACTGCAGACTGAGGTCCACTGGCGCCCTCTCTGCAGTGCTGGTATAGCCTTTTGTGTAAAGGTTGCTTAGTCTCACCTATGTAGACAAGAGTCAAGACAGAAGTCAGACTACCAGAGCAAGAATTTTAGCTGAGGAAGCTTCTGCGATTTGAAGCGAAACGTCCTCATGTCAAGCAACCCAGTCCAGTCGAAGATTCAAGCTTCTCTACTATTGATAGGTGTATAAAATTGAGTTCTTAAGCAAATGATCATTTAATCTTTTATAAACAAGTTTCTCCAAAATCTTTGAAAAACATGGCAAAACTGAAATAGGGCGATAATTTGAAAATGATGCTGGATCACCTTTTTTTAAACAAAGGTATGATTTTAGCAATCTTTAAATCAGAAGGTACTCTGCCCATTTTCAAGGAGTATGAAAAAATATGTGTAAGTGGTTCGGAAATTTTTTGTGTAACACTTTTGACAATAGAAGTACTTATTCCATCATGGCCAGATACAGATAGACGTAGTCAGGGTTTGCCTTTTAGAATAAATAGTTGTGCCTTAAGGGCACCAAAATCTGAAAAGTTTAGTACTAAACCTACCGCTACGCAGCATAGCGGCAAAGCAACTAGGGGGTGTCTGGGGGCATGCCCCCCACAAAATTGTGATATAAAAGGATGCAAATTGTGCATTCTGGTGATATCTGGGGCAGATTTGGGGTGAAATTATGGAAGAACAAAAAACGAAAGAGATCCGCTCAGCCAGTTAGCTCCCAAACAAGCCTTTAATAACACACCAAAGGTGACGTTTTGGGCCTCGCCCTTCATCAGACAGGATGAAATTATGGAAGGGAATTTTTGTGTTTTTGGAGTAATATTTTCGGAAATTTCGAAATTTTCTAACCTTGTCAGAAGCTGAGATGACCCCATGTCAATATGCACAGGCAGATTGGCATGGGGTCATCTCAGCTGCCGATGTTTTATTAAATATCCAGCCCATTAACAATCATGGCTGCCATGAGTGTTGATTACACTTGTTGTGATTACAGAAAATCTATTAGCAGTCATCATGGTCATCTGCCATTCTCTGCAGCACTTCAAGGTGTTCTTCCTCAGAATCAGAATTAAGCTCAGAATCTAAGGCAGCTCTTCCCCTCAAAAACTCTGTCATAATTGTGTTTATAAACCAGTCACCATTTGCTTTTATTATACATCTGTGTAGTTAATAAATAAAATAATCTTCACGGATGATTTGCTCACGCGCGAACGTAGAGAAATAAAAAAAAAAAAAAACCTCTCCGGTGGCTACTGTTCGCTCTTCCCTCAAAAACGCTCCATTTGATCTGTGTATAATAAAACGCGGCATTACAAACAGAGAACATTTTTTGATGACGTTTTGTGTATGTGTCGGTCTCAGAAAGTCCAATTCTGCGCAAATTTTGTCCAAATTTGATAGATTTCTGTACAGTTATGAAATAAAAAAGGTGGATTCCCCCAAAGTAGGGTGCCACGGGTTCCCGGGTAAACCGCTAAAATCATTGGAATTTGAGGGTTTAAATTCACTCACAGAAGGAAATGAATCTTTGATGTAATCTACTGGATTTACATTTGTGGAGTCAATTTTCTTTGCAAGAGAAGCACCAACATTTGAGAAAAAAATATTAAACTTGCAAGCAATGTCAAAGGGATCAGAAAAACATCTAGATCCATCTGAAAAAGTTGACGGATATTTTAATGAACATGTTGTTCTTTTAAGAACTTCAGTGACTGTTTTCCAAGTCCCTTTAACGTTGTTTACTGATCGCTGAAATATTTTTTCTTTGCAACCCTGAGAAGAGTGTTGTATTTATTTTTATAGAATTTATAGATTGATAAATTTAAGGGTGAAGGAGATAATAAATATTTTTTGTGCAATTTTATTATTTATTTATTTATTGAGTAAGGATTTTTGTAGTCCTCTAGAAAACCATGGGTTTTGCTTTTTGGACGCATCCCCAGATGATTTAATGATTGGAAATGATTTTTTTTTTTTGAAAACTTCATTAAACATCTGCATAAACACCTGATAGGCTGAATTAGGATCTGTTTCCATATACATTTTTTTCAAAAGAAATACTCTCCAATAATTGCTTGAATTATTTTATTTGTAATATTAAATTGTCTGTATAGGTAGTTGATTTTTTATTCAGCATATCGCAGTTTTCCAATTCCACATTTTGAAATATTGGAAAATGATCTGAAATGTCAGTAAACAATATTCCAGATTTAGTTACATAGTTTAAATTATATGTATATATCAACATGCCTCACCATGTCATTTAGGTCCTTCAGACTTTTTTTTTTTTTTCTCTGAGTAAATGCTTCAGGGGAGCATAAGCATGGCTAAAACCTTTCAGCTTCTGGGGGGACGGAGCCCCTGTCTTTTGCCTTTCAGCTGACCCCCCTAATTACAGCCCTCTTAACCCCCTGCTCCTTTAAGCATTTTTTTAAATGTAGATGTAAATTAATATTCAAACTTTTCAACTAGTTGACAGTAGGGCTGTACAATATGGCCAAATTATTGTATCTCAACATTGTCATATCAATATGATATAGATATGACTATGATTACACACAAAGTGCAGCAACAGTGAAAATTAAACATTCTTAAAAAAAAAAAACAGTAATAATACCACACTCATTTTGCACTCATCACAAGGTTAGGATACTGTGCCCTCCAAAAGTATTGGAACACTTGGAAATTCACACATTTGAATTTGTTTATGCCATTTTAAATACAAGAAAAACAAAAAATAAAGAATAAAAATTTCTAAAATTATCTTCCTCAAACTCAAACTGAAAGCAAATCTCTAAAATTTGATAAAGCCTGTAAATAATCATTAGTTTTATTGCCAGGTTTTTTAAACAAGTATTCTATTTAATTCTATTAACTCAACCAATAATTTACATCACCTTTTACCAAAATTAGCGCAACTCTTTACCTTTTGACCCCTGTAAAAAGTTAAATTGACCTTTGTCACCATTCTTGCAGTTTTTATCCCAAAACTCCATTACATTCAGTCTTAGATAGTCCAAACTATACCTTTTTGGAATCTTTATGATCAGACAAGTAATGTGATGTAGTTTTCAATTTGATTGGAGCATTTTTAAATTTTGACCCCTGTATAATTCTTCAATTGACCCCTACCTGGTCACCTATTGAAAATTCAAGTGGCCAGTCGTTTTTTTTTAAGTGTTATCATGGATGCTTAGGATGAAAAAAAAAAAGACAGCAATCCAAAGTCTTGGTAAATTAAAAGACAGCAACTATTTGTGGCGAAGCCGCAAAACCTGACCGCCAAAGGCGGTCGGAAAGGGGGGGGTCTGGTGAGGTTTGCCCCCCCAGGAAATTTTAAGAATTTAAGTGCCCTGTGGTGCATTTTGGTGCATTATTTGGATTAAATTTGGACTTGAAACAGCTGTTAAATTTCTCTTGTGATCTCATGCAGTATGGCATGTTGTACCATCCTGTAGGAGTATATACAGAATATAACAACACAATAGTTTAGAAATATAGCTAACTCATGCAAAAAACTTTATTGATTTAGTTTGTTTTTGACTGGGCTCAAAGACTAGGCAATTAAAATCTCAACATTCAAAGAACTAGTTAACTTCAAAATGCTTTCAGACTAGAGACTAGATAATTATTTTCAGACTAGATAAAGATACATAACAACATAATACTGATGAGATTCTGCTTATTGGATCAGTTCACTTTTGTATGCCATCACAGATGACATTACCATGTATACATACTATTAGAGTAAATACATATACAGTCAGCCTATTTGTCTGCTCTGAACACTGACATGGCATCTAATCAGTCATTCTATATTTTGGCATGAATGTCTTTCCATATATCTGAGCTGAGCTCTTACAGCTGGCTGTGCTGTATGTCAACATCAGTTTAATTCATAAAGAACACAGGAAGTCTCATTTTGGGAAGAAATTATTTATTTTCTGTATTACAGCATTTGGAAAGAGGTGTCATTTTATTTAAAGCGGCAATTTTGTGTCAACGGAACGGAGGACAATTCTCGTTTTTTGACTACAACATGACAAGAGACCCAGTTAGTGACTTTAATCCACACAAAAGCGACTCACAATATTTTAATGGCTTTGAGAGGAGTTAAGAAGCGGACGTACCGCTTGAAGAGCAGCGAATCAAAGAACCACGAGCCAGTGGTTCGAAGCATTGCTTCAATGGCTCACGCATCAAAGTGGAGTCGCGCTGCAGAAACGGTTGATTACAGGGCCGCTGCAGACCAAACCCTGAATATCCATAAGACTTTATTCGCACGTCCGTATGACTCTGAAACTCCGAATCTGTATAATTTACGGACAATCCGTATAGGTTGACATGTATGGATTTGAGGAAATAAAAATTAACTTTTTGCTAGTTCTTTTAGACAGCGAGATTTTGCAAAAAGACGGAAATCCGTCCAAAGACGGCAAATAAGCATCCATGTGTTATGTCTAAGCTGTATTTGTGCAGAATTTGATGCTTGTATCACCATGTGAAGGATTGTTTCAGTTATCTGTTGCACTAATAAGCCAACAGAGCATGAATCAGCTGCTGTTTGTTAGCTTAACCATGTGCATATAAGACCCCCCAAATTAAAGGAGAAATGCTGCTTTTAACAACCTCATTTCTGGCATAAAATATGGTCAGTTATTCACCAATATAAATTTGGTGTGATTAGAAGTCCATAGTTCAAACAACGTGTCCAGTTCAAATCTGAGTCAAGCATTTTTCTTCTACTAAGGTGGATTAGAACTTTTTGTGGTACACAGCAGCACCAACTACTGGGCAGGAGGAACCTAGCAGTCAGTGTGACTCACTAATTTCAAAATGCAGCTCTATCAACCAGATGTGCGGTGCCCTGACATGTCAATCATCTGCGTCCAATCAGATTTCAGGGGAGTCCAACAGTGCTGTGTTCAAAAGATCGATCCACGATCCGATAATCGATTCACGCTCAAAAATAAGATATCGATCCAAAAATATGTGGATCGATCTTTTCCAGGTGGCTATAGGGACTATTTTCTTTGACGCGGAAGGAGCAAAATAAAAAGCGGGTGCCGGCTAAACGAAACCGAAACTTAAGAAAGCAAGATGGCCGAAGCTGCAGAGCTAAAATCACCACCTGGAATGAAAGCTGATGTTTGGCAATACTTTGGATTCAAACGTTACGAGGACAAAGATGAACTAGACAGAACAAAAGCAGTGTGCAAACTGTGCCAAATAGAGGTAAAATATAGTGGCAATACCACCAATCTCCGCAACCACTTATCCAGGCACCACGCCGACACAGCTAAACCTGTCGCGAACCAAACAGCACTGGAAAAGGCATTTGGTGTTAAATTTCCCTCGAATTCTAAGCGTGCCTTGAGCATAACCGAGGGTCTCGGAATATTTATTAGTAAAGACCTACGACCCTACAGTGTGGTAGAAAATGCTGGATTCAAACTACTGATCAAGAGACTAGAACCACGCTATGTCCTGCCCAGTCGCAAACATCTGAGCGAAACGGTAATTCCACAAATGTATGCGAAATCAAAAGATACCCTTGCACATTCGCTGAAATCTGCCGAGAGAGTGGCACTGACCTGCGACTGCTGGACCTCCAGAAATACCGTGTCTTATCTGACTATTACGTGCCATCACATTGATGAGGAATGGAGGCTAGCTTCTAGTGTTCTACAGACCAGAGCAGTTGAAACGAGCCACACTGCAAGTAATCTCGCTGATCTGCTCACCGAAGCCATACAGGATTGGGGAATCACTGACAAAAACCCCGCAATTGTTATGGATAATGCAGCCAACATCGTGAGAGCGGTGCAATTAATGGGCCATTTTCACATGGGCTGTTTTGCGCATCTCATCAACTTGGCATCCCAAGCAGGACTAAAAACTCCTGCTATCGCACGCTTACTGGGGCAGGTAAGGCGAATTGTGGCGTTTTTTCACCGAAGCCCCACTGCGAGCCACACACTAAAAGAGAAGCAGCAGCTCCTTCAATTGCCACAACACAAGCTCATTGTGGACGTCACGACCAGGTGGAACAGCTCCCTGGATATGCTGGGACGTTTCCTCGAGCAGCAGCCAGCCATCTCTGCAGCGCTGCTGTCACCTGACGTCCGCAGGAGGGAAAGCGATATATGCACTTTAACGGAGACAGACATCACCACCGCAGAGGACGTGGTGAAATGCCTAGCACCAATGAAGACGGCCACGCTCGCCATCTCCGAGGAGGCATCTCCAACTATGTCCATGGTTGCACCACTGCAGTTTCAGCTTCTGAGTCAGATGACATGTACTACTGAAGACTCTTCTGTGATTAAGGAGCTCAAAACAGCAGTTCATAACAACTTGAACTCAAGGTATGTTCATTTAACATGGCTGTGTAGTAGTAGCATTGAAATGCATTAGTCTATAGTTTTTTAATATACTTGTCTGATTTTATTCACATTTTCTTACTTAGAATAGAGCAGTGATTTTAGACTGTACAATTCATACTAGTGTGTTTGCATGACTGTTCCATCTGTATGCATTTACTGTAGGTCTACCCTGCTCTATACAATGGATGCATGTTTAATCTATCTGTCTGTCTGTCTGTCTGTCTGTCTGTCTGTCCGTCCGTCCGTCCGTCCGTCCGTCCGTCCGTTCCTCTATATAGATATGAAGCCCTGACGGAGACCTTGTGTGTAGCATCATCATTGGATCCACGTTTCAAGACCCTACTATTCCTGTCTGGTGAGGCACGTGATGCTGTCTTCTTGAAATTGACCTCTGAAGCTGCTCATCTGAACCCATCAACTGATGTAAGTTTGCAGATTATATAGTGTGCACATTTGAATATATTTAGACTAGTTTTTTAAATTGGGCAGCAAAAGACTGAATTCAGGTTAATTTGTGTATTATTTTGTAATATTTTTCTGCATCAGGAAACTACACCAGAGCAAGAAGACACCTCCCATGGTTCAACTGATGTGGCTGTGCCTGCACCAACTCAACCAAAGAGGCAAAAAGACTCATCTGCTCTGATGGCTTTACTGGGGTCAGCCTACACACCACCAGAAACTCCACTACAAAGGAAAACTACTCCCACTGAAAGGGCTGAGGAAGAGGTCGCCACCTACAGGAAAGTACCATCTATTCCTCTTTCTCAAAATCCACTGACATGGTGGCAGGTGCATGCAGGGGATTTTCCTCTTCTGGCAGGCCTAGTAAAGCAGTACCTTTGCATACCTGGGACCAGTGTTCCATCTGAGCGAGTCTTCTCAACCGCTGGAGACATTGTTAGTGCTCAAAGGAGCTGCCTCACTCCACAGCACGTAGACCAGCTCCTTTTTCTCCAGAAAAATTACAGAATTCCTGAAGACTAGGACTCTTATCAGTCAATCATAATTTCTTACATAATTTGCTGTTGTTGCTGAGCTACTGTTTTTTTTTTTGTTTTGTTTTTTTGGTGGTCATGGTTGGTTAGTTCTGGTCATTATTGTTATACTCCTGCCATGGGTATGTTACTCAACCAAAAGAGGGCCACCAACTTTTATGGTTAGATTTGGAGACAGTCAAGCATCATTTCTTAAATAATTGACCTACTGAGCTACAGTTGCTGCTGAGCTACTGTTTTTTTATTTATTTATTTAAAATTTCTTTGTGGTCATTGATGTTCTGGTCATTGTTTTAATCCTGCCATGGGTATGTTATTCAACCAAGAGATGGCCACCAAGTTGACAGTTGGTGGCACCAACTGTCAAGGTTACACTCTGAGACTTATCAGTCAAGCATCATTTCTTACACAATTGCTGTGGCTGCTGAACTACTTTTTTTTTTTCTTTGTGGTCAGAAACCCTGCCATGGGTATGTTATTCAACTAAAAGAGGGCCACCAAATGTCATGGTTTTGATTTAAATTTCAAATAAAACTTGGATTTTTGTTCATTCCAAAATAATTGCTTTAAATTCTTGACTCTTCTCTCTGTGTGTCCCTCTTACACATACACAGATACAATCACAAACACACATGGGGCTGTTTTGTCTATGAGACAGTTTTTTTTTTAAAGTGACAATCCAGCAATATGTAAATAGATCGAATCGAATCGGATCGAATCGTGGATCGAATCGGATCGTGACCTTATGAATCGGAATCGAATCGATCCTGGAAATTCGGATCGATTCCCAGCCCTAGAGTCCAATGCAACCCTGGCCTCCCCTCTAGCTCCACCCATGCCAGGAACTGTTCAACATTTGACATTTTCTGCTTCACTGTGACTAAAAATTTGGCACTTCCTGTTTGAGTGTGAGCTTGCCAATGAGTTCCCGCAAAATTCCATGGGATCTCGTCTGTCAATCCAGGAAGTGTTTGACATTTGACATTTCCTGTTTCACTGTGGATTAAGAATTTGGCACTTCCTGTTTGGGCCACAGTGTACCATGAGCGAGCTTCGCACCGCTGTGCGTTGCTTCACTCGTATTAAATAAAATATTGCCTATTAGGACTGCAGAATGTTCAGTAACTCTTGTAGATTTAGTAATTGAAGGAAAAAAAAATTTGCATGAATATTATTTTAAAAATCATTACTCAATGTGTTTTCTTATTAAACAATTTATATTAAAGTCCCCAAGAATTTGACAGATTTTGTTTTCTCTGTTAATGAGTTCCAAAATATTTGAACAACATTTGATCTGTTTGGTTGCTCTCCCATTTATCTGTCTCTCTTGGTGGTGGGCGTGTCTCTCTCTCCCTGACCACACCCTTGTTCTGGGCCCTTCCACACTCACCTGTTGTCAATTTGCTCCTTATCACCGGGATGTATATATACTGCTTATTTTGCTCTGTTTCTTCATCAGATTAATGCGCCATGTGCCTTCTTTCCAGCTCTCAGTTTTTGTATTCTCTTGTCCTGCCTGCCTCATTGTGTTCTTGACCTCCAGCCTGTTTATTCCAAACTTGTCTAAGCCTGATGTTTTTTGTACTGCTGCTGTGTTTTTTGGACCGCCTTCCTGTGTACCGACCATTGCTGTTTTCACCACAAAAGTCTTTCAACAACCAGAGCTGCCTGTGTGAGCCTTGCTTTTTTGTCCAAACCAAGTCATCTGTCACAGTGGGCGCCTCCAGATGTTTCCAGTTCACCCGCACTATCCGTTTGGGCTTACCAGGTCTGTCCAACGTCCTCCTCTTCCCTCTGATCCAACTCTCCACCAGATGGTGATCAGTTAACAGCTCTGCTCCTCTCTTTACCCAAGTGTCCAGAACATGGGGCCTCAGATCAGATGATACGATCACAAAATTGATCATCAATCTTCAACCTAGGGTGCTCTGGTACCATGTACCCTTATGAGCAGCTTTATGTTCAAACATGGTGTTCATTATGGACAGTCTGTGACTAGCACAGAAGTCCAATAACAAACGACTGTTCGGGTTTAGATCAGGGAGGTCGTTCCTCCCAATCACACCTCTCCAAGTGTCTCTGTCATTGCCCACATGTGTGTTGAAGTCCCACAGCAGAACAATATAGACCCTACTGGAGCCCCATACAGGACTCCATTCAGGGACTCCAAGAAGGCCAACTACCCCAAACTGCTGTTCGGTGCATATGCACAAACAACAGTCAGAATTTTCGCCGCCGAGACCCTTGACTTTCACTGCCACCCATGGGACAGTGCACCCAACACCAGCGGTTCCCCCTGTGGGTGGTGAGCCCACAGGGTGGAGACAGAAGATCCACTTTGCCTTTTTGGGCTGTGGCAAGCCCAGCCACCAGGCACTCACTGATGGGCCCTCCATCCAGGCTTGGCTCCAGACAGAGGCCCCAGACTTCCTCCGAGCCAGGTCACATTTCCTCTGCCTCATTTTGTCATGGTGTCTTGTGAACCAATCCTAGTCGGCGTATACGACAGCGTGTACCAGTTCCTGCCAATAATTTTTGAATAATTTTTTTCGATGATTCCCGGTGAAGCCAGAACCAAACCACGCCCCCATGCGCCGGCGTTAACTACGGCGTTTGATCCCTAAAACGGCCCAGAGGGGCAAAATCTCTGCCGGGTCGCTTCTGGGAGAGTTTACTGTCTATGTGTAAACGGGGCTTTAGGTGCATGTCCACTGTGACAGATATAATCTAAAAAAAAATCCGGAAATTACAATGTATGATTTTTAAATAATTTATTTGTATGTTACTGCTGCAAATAAGTATTTGAACACCTGTGAAAATCAATGTTAATATTTGGTACAGTAGCCTTTGTTTGCAATTACAGAGGTCAAACGTTTTCTGTAGTTGTTCACCAGGTTTTCACACACTGCAGCAGGGATTTTGGTCCACTCCTCCATACAGATCTTCTCTAGATCAGCCAGATTTGGAGTTTCAGCTCCCTCCAAAGATTTTCGATTGAGTTCAGGTGTGGAGACTGGCCAGGCCACTCCAGGACCTTGAAATGGTTATTACAGAGCCCCTCCTTAGTTGCCCTGGCTGTGTGTTTGGGGTCATTGTCATGCTGGAAGACCCAGCCATGACCCATCTTCAATGCTCTTACTGAGGGAAGGAGGTTGTTTGCCAAAATCTCACAATACATGCCCCATCCATCCTCCCTTCAATATGGTGCAGTCGTCCTGTCCCCTTTGCAGAAGAGCACCCCCAGAGTATGATGTTTCCACCCCCATGCTTCGCGGTTGGGATGGTTTTCTTGGGGTTGTTCTCATCTCTAAACATGGTAAGTGGAGTTGATTCCAAAAAGCTCTATTTTGGTCTCATCTGACCACATGACCTTCTCCCATGCCTTCTTTGGATCATCCAGATGGTCACTGGTGAACTTCAAACAGGCCTGGACATGTGCTGGCTTGAGCAGGGGGACCTTGGTGCCCTGCAGGATTTTAAACCATGACATCATCATATGTTATTAATGTAATCTTTGTGACTGTGGTCCCAGCTCTCTTCAGGTCATTGACCAGGTCCTCCTATGTAGTTCTGAGCTTTCTCAGAATCATCCTTACCCCACAAAGTGAGATCTTGCATGGAATCCCAGACCGAGGGAGATTGACAGTCATCTTGTGTTTCTTCCACTTTCTAATAAATAATCATAACAGTTGTTGTCTTCTACCAAGCTGCTTGCCTGTTGTCCTGTAGTCCATTCCAGCCTTGTGCAGGTCTACAGTTTTCAAATCAAATCAATTTTATTTATATAGCGCCAAATCACAACAACAGTTGCCCCAACGCGCTTTATATTGCAAGGCAAAAGCCATACAATAATTACAGAAAAACCCCAACGGTAAAAACGACCCCCTATGAGCAAGCACTTGGCGACAGTGGGAAGGAAAAACTCCCTTTTAACAGGAAGAAACCTCCAGCAGAACCAGGCTCAGGGAGGGGCAGTCTTCTGCTGGGACTGGTTGGGGCTGAGGGGAGAGAATCAGGAAAAAGACATGCTGTGGAGGGGAGCAGAGATCAATCACTAATGATTAAATGCAGAGTGGTGCATACAGAGCAAAAAGAGAAAGAAACACTCAGTGCATCATGGGAACCCCCCAGCAGTCTAAGTCTATAGCAGCATAACTAAGGGATGGTTCAGGGTCACCTGATCCAGCACTAACTATAAGCTTTAGCAAGAATGAAAGTTTTAAGCCTAATCTTAAAAGTAGAGAGGGTGTCTGTCTCCCTGATCCGAATTGGGAGCTGGTTCCACAGGAGAGAAGCCTGAAAGCTGAAGGCTCTGCCTCCCATTCTACTCTTAAAAACCCTAGGAACTACAAGTAAGCCTGCAGTCTGAGAGCGAATCGCTAAATTGGGGTGATATGGTACTAAGAGGTCCCTAAGATACGATGGGACCTGATTATTCAAAACCTTATAAGTAAGAAGAATAATTTTAAATTCTATTCTAGAATTAACAGGAAGCCAATGAAGAAAGGCCAATATGGGTGAAATATGCTCTCTCCTTCTAGTCCCCGTCAGTACTCTAGCTGCAGCATTTTGAATTAACTAAAGGCTTTTCAGGGAACTTTTAGGACAACCTGATAATAATGAATTACAATAGTCCAGCCTAGAGGAAATAAATGCATGAATTAGTTTTTCAGCATCACTCTGAGACAAGACCTTTCTAATTTTAGAGATATTGCGCAAATGTAAAAAAGCAGTCCTACATATTTGCTTAATATGCGCATTGAAGGACATATCCTGATCAAAAATGACTCCAAGATTTCTCACAGTATTACTAGAGGTCAGGGTAATGCCATCCACAGTAAGGATCTGGTTAGACACCATGTTTCTAAGATTTGTGGGCAAGTACAACAACCTCAGTTTATCTGAATTTAAAAGCAGGAAATTAGAGGTCATCCATGTCTTTATGTCTGTAAGACATTCCTGCAGTTTAACAAATTGGTGTGTGTCCTCTGGCTTCATGGATAGATAAAGCTGGGTATCATCTGTGTAACAATGAAAATTTAAGCAATGCTGTCTAATAATACTGCCTAAGGGAAGCATGTATAAAGTGAATAAAATTGGTCCTAGCACAGAACCTTGTGGAACTCCATAATTAACCTTAGTCTGTGAAGAAGACTCCCCATTTACATGAACAAATTGTAATCTATTAGATAAATATGATTCAAACCACCGCAGCGCAGTGCCTTTAATACCTATGGCATGCTCTAATCTCTGTAATAAAATTTTATGGTCAACAGTATCAAAAGCAGCACTGAGGTCTAACAGGACAAGCACAAAGATGAGTCCACTGTCTGAGGCCATAAGAAGATCATTTGTAACCTTCACTAATGCTGTTTCTGTACTATGATGAATTCTGAAACCTGACTGAAACTCTTCAAATAGACCATTCCTCTGCAGATGATCAGTTAGTGAGAGAAAAGGAAGTTTGGAGATTGGCCTATAATTAGCTAAGATAGCTGGGTCAAGTGATGGCTTTTTAAGTAATGGTTTAATTACTGCCACCTTAAAAGCCTGTGGTACATAGCCAACTAATAAAGACAGATTGATCATATTTAAGATCGAAGCATTAATTAATGGTAGGGCTTCCTTGAGCAGCCTGTTAGGAATGGGGTCTAATAGACATGTTGATGGTTTGGAGGAAGTGACTAATGAAAATAACTCAGACAGAACAATTGGAGAGAAAGAGTCTAACCAAATACCAGCATTACTGAAAGCAGCCAAAGATAACAATATGTCTTTGGGATGGTTATGAGTAATTTTTTCTCTAATAGTTAAAATTTTATTAGCAAAGAAAGTCATGAAGTCATTACTAGTTAAAGTTAAAGGAATACTCGGCTCAATAGAGCTCTGACTCTTTGTCAGCCTGGCTACAGTGCTGAAAAGAAACCTGGGGTTGTTCTTATTTTCTTCAATTAGTGATGAGTAGTAAGATGTCCTAGCTTTACGGAGGGCTTTTTTTTATAGAGCAACAGACTCTTTTTCCAGGCTAAGTGAAGATCTTCTAAATTAGTGAGACGCCATTTCCTCTCCAACTTACAGGTTATCTGCTTTAAGCTGCGAGTTTGTGAGTTATACCACGGAGTCAGGCACTTCTGATTTAAGGGTCTCTTTTTCAGAGGAGCTACAGCATCCAAAGTTGTGCTCAATGAGGATGTAAAACTATTGACAAGATAATCTATCTCACTCACAGAGTTTAGGTAGCTACTCTGCACTGTGTTGGTATATGGTATTGGAGAACATAACAAAGAAGGAATCATATCCTTAAACCTAGTTACAGCGCTTTCCGAAAGACTTCTACTGTAATGAAACTTATTCCCCACTGCTGGGTAGTCCATTAAAGTAAATGTAAATGTTATTAAGAAATGATCAGACAGAAGGGGGTTTTCAGGGAATACTGTTAAGTCTTCAATTTCCATACCATAAGTCAAAACAAGATCTAAAGTATGATTAAAGTGGTGGGTGGAATCATTTACATTTTGAGCAAAGCCAATTGAGTCTAATAATAGATTAAATGCAGTGTTGAGGCTGTCATTCTCAGCATCTATGTGGATGTTAAAATCGCCCACTATAATTATCTTATCTGAGCTAAGCACTAAGTCAGACAAAAGGTCTGAAAATTCACAGAGAAACTCACAGTAACGACCAGGTGGACGATAGATAACAACAAATAAAACTGGTTTTTGGGACTTCCAATTTGGATGGACAAGACTAAAAGTCAAGCTTTCAAATGAATTAAAGCTCTGTCTGGGTTTTTGATTAATTAATAAGCTGGAGTGGAAGATTGCTGCTAATCCTCCCCCTCGGCCTGTGCTACGAACATTCTGACAGTTAGTGTGACTCGGGGGTGTTGACTCATTTAAATTAACATATTCATCCTTGTTGTGTGGGCCGCTGAAGAGGAGGTACTGCTGGCCCACCACCACCAGAGGGCGCCCTGCCTGGAGTGCGGGCTCCAGGCACCAGAGGGCGCCGCCGCCTCACGTGAGCAGCTACGGTGACAGCTGTCACCCATCACCTGAGACAGCTGACGGCAATCATCTGTGGGGTATATCAGCAGGACGGCACCTCCACCTCATTGCCGAGATATCGTTTCTACCTACGAGGTAATGTATCAAAGCTGACGGAGTGTATCCTTTTGGATTAGTGTATAGCTTGTGGAGTACTGTTCCAACGAGAGGTGGAGGTAACTTCCCTGCTGTTCGGAGTCTTGGGTGCAAACGCGCCCCCATCTAACTGTTCTTTGTTCCTCGCCAGCAGTACCAGGTCCGACACGCAGAGGCAGTGGCCACCTGGGAGTTCGGGACTTGGCGGCTCCAGTATTTCCGGGGTCCTGTGGCAGAGGAAGCCGTGTGGTTCGGGTCTTACCTTGGAGAGGCGTCTCCTATCTTCGAGCCTGCCCACACGACACTTTTTGTGAATTGACTGTTGTCCATTTCGTGATTGGTTGTATTCGTTGTGCACGTTCACAACAGTAAAGCCTTGTTATTTGACTTTCTCCATTGTCCGTTCATTTGCGCCCCCTGTTGTGGGTCCGTGTACTGACACTTTCCCAACACATCCTGCTGTAACCAGGTTTCTGTAAGGCAGAATAAATCAATATGTTGATCAATTATTATATCATTTACTAACAGGGACTTAGAAGAGAGAGACCTAATGTTTAATAGACCACATTTAACTGTTTTAGTCTGCGGTGCAGTTGAAGGTGCTATATTATTTTTTTCTTTTTGAATTTTTATGCTTAAATAGATTTTTACTGGTTGTTGGTGGTCTGGGAGCAGGCACCGTCTCTACGGGGATGGGGTATTGAGGGGATGGCAGGGGGAGAGAAGCTGCAGAGAGGTGTGTAAGACTACAACTCTGCCTCCTGGTCCCAACCCTGGGTAGTCACGGTTTGGAGGGTTTAATAAAATTGGCCAGATTTCTAGAAATGAGAGCTGCTCCATCCAAAGTGGGATGGATGCCGTCTCTCCTAACAAGACCAGGTTTTCCCCAGAAGCTTTGCCAATTATCTATGAAGCCCACTTCATTTTTTGGACACCACTCAGACAGCCAGCAATTCAAGGAGAACATGCGGCTAAACATGTCACTCCCGGTCCGATTGGGGAGGGGCCCAGAGAAAACTACAGAGTCCGACATTGTTTTTGCAAAGTTACATACTGATTCAATGTTAATTTTAGTGACCTCCGATTGGCGTAACCGGGTGTCATTACTGCCGACGTGAATTACAATCTTACCGAATTTACGCTTAGCCTTAGCCAGCAGTTTCAAATTTCCTTCAGTGTCACCTGCTATGGCCCCCGGAAGACAATTGACTATGGTTGCTGGTGTCGCTAACTTCACATTTCTCAAAACAGAGTCGCCAATCACCAGAGTTTGTTCCTCGGTGGGTGTGTCGCCGAGTGGGTAAAAACGATTAGAGATGTGAACGGGTTGGTGGTGTACAGGGGGCTTCTGTTTAGGACTACACCTCCTCCTCAAAGTCACCCAGCCGGCCTGCTTTCCCGCCTGCTCGGGATCCGCTGGGGGACAGGTAATGGCGGCTAAGCTACCTTGGTCCGCACCGACTACAGGGGCCTGGCTAGCTGTAGGATTTTCCAAGGTGTGGAGCCAAATCTCCAATTCGCCCAGCCTGGCCTCCAAAGCTACGAATGAGCTACACTTATTACAAGTACCATTACTGCTAAAGGAGGCCGAGGAATAACTAAACATTTCACACCCAGCACAGAAAAGTGCGGGAGAGACAGGAGAAGCCGCCATGCTAAACCGGCTAAGAGTTAGTAGCTGCGCTAAGCTAGCGGATTCCTAAAAACACACAAAGTGAATAATGTGTAAATAATTTAGAGGTGATACAGCAGAGGGAGTGCTTTAGTTAACGCACGTGAAGATTACACTGTGAAACAAATTGTTATCTAGTTAACTAGATCAATCTAACTACGCAGATTAAACAGCTAACAGATACAGCAAAACACCACTGTGCTCCGGAACAGGAAGTGATACAATACCGCAGTGAGAGCCAACCACCAGTTTTGTCCTTGGTGTCCTTAGACAGCTCTTTGGTCTTGGCTATGGTGGACAGGTTGGAGTGTGATTGATTGAGTGTGTGAACAGGTGTCTTTTATACAGGTAACAAGTTCAAACAGGTGCAATTAATACAGGTAAAGAGTGCAGAATAAGAGGGCTTCTTAAAGAAAAATTAACAGGTCTGTGTGAGCCAGAATTCTTGCTGGTTGGTAGGTGTTCAAATACTTATTTGCAGCAGTAACATACAAATAAATTATTAAAAAAATCACACATTGTAATTTCTGGATTTTTTTTTTTTTTTAGATTATGTCTCTCACATTGGACATGCACCTAAGATAAAAATTTCAGACTCCTCCATGATTTCTAAGAACTTGCAAAATCGCAGGGTGTTCAAATACTTACTTTCCTCACTCTATATATATATATATATATATATATATATATATATATATATATATATATATATATATATATATATACGAGGTCTATTAGAAAAGTATCTGACCTTATTATTTTTTTCAAAAACCATATGGATTTGAATCACGTGTGATTACATCAGACATGCTTGAACCCTCGTGGGCATGCGAGAGTTTTTTCACGCCTGTCGGTTACGTCATTCGCCTGTGGGCAGTCTTTGAGTGAGGAGTGGTCCACCCTCTCGTCGATTTTTTTCATTGTTTAGGAATGGCTCAGAGACTGCTGCTTTGTTTGATCAAAATTTTTTCAAAACTGTAAGGCACAACTGAGTGGACACCATTCGATAAATTCAGCTGGTTTTCGGTAAAAATTTTAACGGCTGATGAGAGATTTTGGTCTGGTAGTGTTGCTTTAAGGACGGCCCACGGCGCCTGACGGCGATCTGCGCTTCGAGGCAGCGTCTCGCCGTTTCAAGTTGAAAACTTCCACATTTCAGGCTCTGTTGACCCAGTAAGTCGTCAGAGAACAAAGAACTTTCAGAAGAAGTCGGCATGAGGAGTTTATTCGGACATTCCATTGTTAACGGACATTTTGTAATGAAAGAACGTGCGGGCAGAGTCGCATGTCGGGACGGACCCGACCGCGGGGGGTTGCGACAGGAAAAACACCTCCGTTGGAAACCTTAACGGGCAAGTTGGAACATGCCCAAGCTGTTAAACAATTTCTCAGTTACTCACTTGTTGAAAGCCATCAAAAGCCGCCTGAATTTTACAAATGGTTTTCAACACGGAGGTGTTTTTCCTGTCGCGGCGCACACAGATTTGCCGAGTCGTCACGGAAATGACTCGGCGAATTTGCGCGCACGTCTTTCATTAAAAAATGTCCTTAAACAGTGGAATGTCCGCATAAACTCCTCATGCCGGCCTCTTTTGAATCTTCTCTGTTCTCTCACGACGTCCTGGGTGAATTAAGCCTTAAATTAGGATGTTTTCAGGTCGAAACAGGCCGACGACGGCGCCTGGAAGCGCTGCAGGACGTCCCGCTCCGTGGGAAGTCCTTACAGCGACAGAAACACCCCATAATCTCTCATCAGCCATTAAACTTTTCACCGAAAACCAGCTGAATTTCTCAAATAGTGTCCACTCGGATATTCCTCACTGGTCCAGAAAAAATGTTGATAAAGCAACGCCTCGAGCAGCGTGTGAAACAAAGGAATTCAGCCGAGAGGGCGGGACCACATCTCACTCAAGGCCTGCCCACAGGGAAATGACGTCACCGACATGCGTGAAAAAACTCACGCATGCGCACGAGGGTTCAAGCATGATTGGTGTAATCGCATGTCATTCAAATCCATATAGTTAAAAAAAAAAAGGGTCGGTTTATTATCTAATCGACCTTGTATATATATATATATTATGCAGGCATACGTGCCTGTCTAGCAGGTAATGGGTCTCAGCAAATTTAAAGTCCTGATTGGCTGCAGTAAGAAGCAGGACATTTGCTCCTGTGGGCACAGTCGTTAATTTCAGTAATGATTTAAGCTTCTTTCAGCTTAATAACTGTACACTGCTGATGTCAAACTGCCACAAATTATGTTAAAAACCACTCATGCCATAAGATATATTTGAACAATGTTCTTCCAAAAACACAGCATATCTTCAGTTATTCTGAAACATCTACATGAGGAAGACACCATCTCTGAGTGTGTGATTCAACTCAGTGAAACAGATAAAACTCTTGATGGTTTTTTGATCAGCCTTCATCTTTTGACCTGCATATTGGCGAAGCGATGATGTTGATGTGATGAGACTGATCGTGTCTGCAACTGAAGGAGAGGACCCGATTCATGTCTTTGGGTCTCCCAGAATTTATGAACGTGATTTTTTAAAAATATTTATTTATTTATTTATTTTTGGCTTCCCACTTCATAGGAAAGAAGTCTCCAAATTATACAGAAAACCACTAGTAAAATTTTGATCAGAATTAAGAAATTGGGTGATAGTGTTGTTAACCTCGATGTTCACCCGAGGGCAGAGTTCAAACCACAGAGTGTTTGTGCACCACATGAACTCACCGAACTGGTTTATGACACAAACCTTGCCAGTTGATTGTACGAAGTCTGTCCATAAAGTATAGGTCCTTTTTATTTTTTTCAAAAACTATATGGATTTCATTCATATGTTTGTACGTCAGACAGGCTTGAACCCTCGTGCGCATGCGTGAGTTTTTCCACGCCTGTCGGTGACGTCATTCGCCTGTGAGCACTCCTTGTGGGAGGACTGGTACCGCCCCTCGTCGGAATTCCTTTGTCTGAGAAGTTGCTGAGAGACTGGCGCTTTGTTTGATCAAAATTTTTTCTAAACCTGTGAGGCACATCGAAGTGGACACGGTTCGAAAAATTAAGCTGGTTTTCGGTGAAAATTTTAACAGCTGATGAGAGATTTTGAAGTGATTCTGTCGCTTTAAGGACTTCCCACGGAGCGGGACGTCGTGCATCGCTCCCAGGCGCCGTCGTCAGCCTGTTTCAAGCTGAAAACCTCCACATTTAAGCTTCTGTTGATCCAGGACGTCGTGAGAGAACAGAGAAGTTTCAGAAGAAGTCAGTTTCAGCGGACGGATTCACACGTCGGCCTATACTTTATACATCTATACTTTATGGACAGACTTCGTATGTTTCCTCAAGCAAATACGACGTCGACAGAATGTGGAACTTTTATTTGTCACAGTCCAACTTTGTGGAACGTTCTTCCTCACAATATGAGACATGAATTCATTTTGAAGCATTTAAATTCAAACTTAAATTTCACCTTTTCTGTTATCCAAAATTACAGAACATTCCAAATTTATTTTCTGTGAACGTATTTGTGTTTCTAGTTAATTTTATTTATTTATTGGTCCCCATTCTTATCGACTTGCTTGTTTTCTTTTTCTGGTAATAATTTAACCTCTTTTGTATTTTAATGAAGCACTTTGTGAATAAAGTTGTTCTCGGTTTAATCTAGTCGATGTGTATTCTTCACCACATTTGATACAAACCTCCTGCTTTCATCATCTTCCTAATTTCTTGTAATTTTCACTTTTCTTTTAAATGCTTTGTGCTGCATATATATATATATATATATATATATATATATATATATATATATAGAAAGAATATTTATCTTCATCTTTATCTATTCTTAACATTATGATGATGCTTTCCAGAATATTTATTATCAATTTTATATTAGTGTGCAAAATTTAGATTACCTGACTTTTCCCACCGCAACAAGTCTCGTAAAAATTCATTAAATTATTTACTTAGTGGGCGGCAAGGTGGATTAGTGGTGAGTACTGTTGCCTCACAGCAAGAAAGTTGTGGGGTCGCGTCCCACCTGGTCCTTTCTGTGTGGGTTAGGGTCCTTGTGCTCCGGCTTCCTCCCACTTCCAAATACATGTCGGTGATAGACTGACATCCTGTCCAGGGTGACCCACACCTCTCCCCTTTGCCTGCTGGGATGGGCTCCAGCGCCCCAGTGACCCTTGACTGGAGTCAGCAGGTGTAGAAAATGAATGAATTAATGAAAGTTTATAAAGCACATGATGGGGTGACAATATAATTAGTCATTTTTAAGCTTTAGCTATACAAATAAATGAAACACTAAAACTGACTACTGAGCTTAATAATATTTAAACCACTGTGTATAGCTTTATTTAACATAACTTCACTGTAAGAAATGAAATGATGTATTTGACTCACCTCTTGCACAGTCAATAGTTACGTTTGAAGGTAGTGAGAGACTGGCAGAGATGATTGGTAGGTAAGGACATAACGGTATGCCCAATAAGTGCCAACCAGTCTTTGTGGAGTTTAACCTTAAAACTGTTAATGCTGCTTGCATGCACAGTGGCGGCAGATAAAGTCTGTGATAACGGATGGATTTGGGCCCGTGTCCCCTGATGCCGTCACTGGCTCTTGGCTGGACAATTACTGTCCTGGTTGATCTGGTCTATGTGATGCAGGATTTTGTATGCTTGAAGGAGGTCAGGCCGTTTTCTTCTATATTCCAGGGTTGGAAAGTCTATTTACTTCAATTATGTGTTATTTGATCGTTTAAATGGGAAACATAAAAGCAGATTTTGCGTAGATAACATATTTCATTTCAGAGAGTGATAACTTGTGAATAACTTGACGAAAATGCAATTTAGTTTCATCGCAGTGAGCTGCTGAAATATTTCTATGAAATGCGATGATCAGTTTTACAACACATTTCCAACGTGAAAGAAAGAAAGAAAGAAAGAGGGGTGCAACTAACAGGTCCAGGGGTTTGCTGATGATTTTGATATGATTGTTGACTTAATTAAGTGTCGGAAATTAGAGAAAAGAAGCCCATCACAAACTCATCAATTTCAAATGACCATTTTTATCCAAACAATTCAAAAACCAAATGCAGTCTGTTTGATTTCATCAACCATTTAAAACCACTTTATCTTGCATCTGCCCATTTTAAATCAATTTTACCCGCGTAAACTAGCTGTTTAACCCCATTCATTAACTAGTTGGTTAAAACTCAACTTTGCGTCTTGTAATAGCATCTATCTTTAAAGGGTTTAGATGGTCTGCAGTGAAAGGGATCTCTAAACTCCCAGGAAATACACAATTTCAGTAATGATTTTAGCTTCTTTCAGCTGTTTATTCTCTTTATATTTTAATAACTGTACACTGCTGATGTCAAACTGCCACAAATTATGTTAAAAACCACTCATGCCGTAAGATATTTGAACAATGTTCTTCCAAAAACACAACATATATTCAGTTTTTCTGAAATTAAGTCAAACAACAGATTCTGTGGCTTTTTAAAAGGTTTTACATAATAAAAGTGATTCGATACCTTGATACAAACAGCTGGCCTGGACAAGTGTGAAGCAGGTCAACAGTCTCATGACAACATGGCATCAAGAACTGCTCAGTGTTCAAACTGCACTTCAGAACAAAATTTGTCAGTGGCTTCCCCAGCGTTTGACTGGCAGCTCTTCCCACAATGCATTATAACAGGAAGTGAAGCCAGTGGGTTTGTCGCTGACAAACTTCAGCGTTATCAGGCCTCAAATTCCTTCTCCGGTTAGTATCAAGCAGCTACAAAAATAAAAATTTAAAAAACACCCCATAACTTGCTCAACTTTTTAGATCTTTCAGCATGGCTGGAAGACTGAAGAAAAAAGAAGAGTCGCGGTGATCACTCCCCTGTAACCCGTCTGTGGTCACTAGTGCAGGTTTACTAAACTAAGAAGTCTCATTTCTGTGAACCAAAAGATCAGACCTGTTACTTATCATAAGAGAAGGTGACAGAGCACAAATCCCTGTCAACAAAGAAACTAAAACGTGAAGAACCACTCATGACATTATGCAATCTGCACCATCACCACGAGATGACACTAAATCCTACACACTATAGCTTTAATGTCACAATCACAAAAACAACAGAACATTATCAACACAAAGTTGGCAAGAATCTCTAATTTACTCTGAGCAAACATGGGAACGGTAAATGGACTATATTTACATAGCACTTTTCCATCTGAAACAGACGATCAAAGCACTTTACAATGATGCCTCACATTCACACACCGTGTCAGAGTGGTACCAGTAACTACTAAGTAACTAAGTAACTACTTTGCTGATTACTCAGTCATAAAAATAACCAAGTGAGATTACTAGTTACATTCAGCAGCTGCTGACAAGTTCTCCTCAGCTGCTAATGAAGTAAATGCATAAAGTAACTGTAAAATGTAACTGTATAAATTAACTTTTCAAAGTTAGTGTGGCAGCACTGCTCACTACACACTGGGAGCAAGTCAGGGATTAAGGACCTTGTCTAGGGGCCTTATTAGCAATTGTCTGGTCTGGCTGGGGTTTGAACCAAGGAACCTCTGGTCTCATGACCAGTGCTTAACCATTAGACCATCACCTCCGAATTAGGTCAGATTTCAGGAATCAGGTTGATAGTTGTGCAGCTTAGTTACAATTCCTATAACAATTGTGCATTTTGTGATAAAGCATATAATTTGATACACGTATAGCCAAAGGCATTCCAAATAAAACTGGATGTTGGGCCTCATGAATTTTCAAGATGTCACCCATGGCAGTGTCATAGGTATGTTAGTTTTGTTATGAAACAATTGTCATGCAACCTTGCTGAAAGCTATTTTCTGTTACTATGGACCCAAACGCACGGAAAGGAGTACAAAAGGAAATGATATTTATTTATAATAAATAAACAAAAATAGCTGCACTGGGGAGTGCCTGCAGTATGGAGAGTGGCCCGCCCTCTAGCTGTGAAAATAGGGAGCCGCAATTTCCCAAGCTAGTCTTGAAGGAATATGTCAACAAAGGATTTTGAGACCAGGGCGAGGTGGACGCTCGCCTCTGCAACCAGGAACTAAGGAAGAAGACATAATGAGTGAGTGGAATGCACTCCTAACGCTGAAGTCTCACAGTCACAGTTCAAAAACAGGATTAACACAGGTTGTTGCAGAGTTCAAGAAATAAAGTTCTCTTCTTAAGAAATACAGTTCGCTGTTCAGCAATTGTTCATAGTTTGTATCCAAAGGTCAGAGGTCAAGTGCTGCATGTTGAAGCACAGTGCCAATTAGGCAGAACTTGATATAGCTGGGCTGGGTTTTCAATTGTTTGATATCAGAGTTCATGCAGTTCTTCGGCAGAGTTCTTAAAACAGTTCTTTATAGCACAGTCACAAACAGAAACTGGTGAGAACGGGATCTCACAGAGATGAAAGGACCTTAACTGGCGTTTAGTTGAGAAGCACTCCACGCTGGGAGCCGAGGAGTTGCTGTGCAGGTAGTTAGTACCAGGGTCCAGGTCCAGTTGTAAGCTGTACTGGAATTGTCTGGAACATCAGGAAAAGACAGTTTGCTCTAATGTGGGAATTAGATGGAGAGGTCAGTGTTACCTGAGCTTAAAGTGCAGGAAACTTCGGCGTTGTGAGTGCACAGCTGGAAGGTCAGCAGTCAGGCTTGGTCCTTCGGTTCTCTGTCTTGATCATGGACGAGGCTCGGAAAAAGCCAGGAAAGCAAGGTACAAACAGCAAAAACATGCACGTCTCTGGATCTAAGAAGCACCAGGCATGGCTCATGGAAGTATATGACAAAATTTTAACAGCAGTTCAGTTTATATAGTCTGTCACAAAATCAGTCACTCAATTCAGGTGATAGAATAAAACTGAGGTTGCCATCTAGTGGGGTGCAAAACACATGGCAGAAGTTAAAAACAGAGTTCAGGGCTGAGGCCAGGGGGAAATCCTGATTATTTTCAGAAGCATGTGTTATGCCCTTAATTGTAATGTCCACATCAGTAATAAGGAAACAGAGGCAGAGGGGATCCGAACTTGGCACAACTGAAGGAGGAGGAGGCCTCATCATTAACAGAGTTCACTTGAAGAGCCGTTTATTTGATAAGGCAGTTCGGAAAGTAAGGGTCAGACGCGCTGACCTTTACCCTTCCAGGTGGAATCTACGCTACACCACCAGGCCACCTGTATATAGTAGGGGTGGCAAGCAGACGGGAGAGAAGAGTCAGAGAAAAACCAGCTACAGCAGAAAAAAAAGAGTGCTCTCACCCTGTAATCAGTATTTTTATCTGTATAAGTTTTCAATAAATTTTCTTGATTGATAAAAAGTGTGGCAGTCATTCATGATTAACAAATGCAACAGAAATGACTAGTGACCCTGACGTGATGGTGGCTGGCTGATCCATTTGATACAGAGACGTTTCAGCAGGGACTAACGGACCGACAGTGGAAACTCAACTGACGGCCACCAAATAAGGTATGCGACTTTGAAATTGCCTTACTGGACAGTATAAATTTGTTGAGTTGTCACAGCGGTAAGCTGTCCTGCACTAAATTAATAAGAAATCATTTCAAGACGTAGTGTTTTGCAGGTTTGCATTTCTGTGGTACTGAATACACTGTTCAACTGTATTAAATGGATTATAAGTGAATTGAACTTTAAATAAAATTGAGGTAATTGAGAACTAATAAATGAGTCCACAAGAGGACACATAGTCTTTGGTAGTTTAATACTGCTAAGTTTATTGTTGTTGTTTTTTGTGGAGTTTTCTGCAGGGTAATTTCATCTGGGAAAAGCAGATAGGTGGTACGAAAAAGATCACCTAGGAAAACTAAATAAGTAAGGAGGTTATATATAACAATAATAATAAAAATCAAGGATAATATCTAAATAAATAAAAATAAGATTCATATACGAGGTCTGTCAATAAAGTATAGGTCCTTTTTATTTTTTTCAAAAACTATATGGATTTCATTCATATGTTTTTACGTCAGACATGCTTGAACCCTCGTGCGCATGCGTGAGTTTTTCCACGCCTGTGATGTCAATCGCCTGTGAGCACTCCTTGGGAAGGACTGGTCCCGCCCCCTCATCGGAATTCCTTTGTCTGAGAAGTTGCTGAGAGACTGGCGCTTTGTTTGATCAAACTTTTTTCTAAACCTGTGAGGCACATCGAAGTGGACACGGTTCGAAAAATTAAGCTGGTTTTCGGTGAAAATTTTAACGGCTGATGAGAGATTTTGAGGTGATACTGTCGCTTTAAGGACTTCCCACGCAGTGGGACGTCACGCAGCGCTCTCAGGCGCCGTCGTCAGCCTGTTTCAAGCTGAAAACCTCTACATTTCAGGCTCTATTGATCCAGGACGTCGTGAGAGAACAGAGAAGTTTCAGAAGAAGTCGGTTTCAGCATTTTATCCGGATATTCCACTGTTAAAGGAGATTTTTTAATGAAAGACGTGCGGACGGATTGCAGCGTCGGCTTGCAGCCGCCACGACGCTCCGCCACAGGAAAAACACCTCTGTTGGAAGCCTTAAGGACAAGTTGGAACATGCCCAACTGTTAAACAATTTCTCAGATACTCACTCCACTGAAAGCCATCAAAAGCCGCCTGGATTTTAGAAATGGTTATCAACACGGAAGTGTTTTTCCTGTGCCACCGCACCGCGCCGGCTGCGTCCCGACGCGCGGACCCGTCCGCACGTCTTTCATTAAAAAAATCTCCTTTAACAGTGGAATATCCGGATAAAATGCTGAAACCGACTTCTTCTGAAACTTCTCTGTTCTCTCACGACGTCCTGGATCAATATAGCCTGAAATGTGGAGGTTTTCAGCTTGAAACAGGCTGACGACGGCGCCTGGGACCACTGCGCAACGTCCCACTGCGTGGGAAGTCCTTAAAGCGACAGTATCACCTCAAAATCTCTCATCAGCCATTAAAATTTTCACCGAAAACCAGCTTAATTTTTCGAACCGTGTCCACTTCAATGTGCCTCACAGGTTTAGAAAAAATTTTGATCAAACAAAGCGCCAGTCTCTCAGCAACTTCTCAGACAAAGGAATTCCGACGAGGGGCTGGACGACTCCTCCCACAAGGAGTGCTCACAGGCGGATGACGTCACCGACAGGCGTGGAAAAACTCACGCATGCGCACGAGGGTTCAAGCATGTCTGACGTAAAAACATATGAATGAAATCCATATAGTTTTTGAAAAAAATAAAAAGGACCTATACTTTATTGACAGCCCTCGTAAAGGAGCGGATGGATGAAGAACAGATACTAAAAATTGATGATGAAATATGAACCCTTGATTATACTGAAAGTCGGGGGACATGGGACCTCGTGAGTTATATTGATAAGAAAGACAGAATATTGGCAAATGCAACAAGAAATAAATCTAAAGCTTTAGCACATTACAATAATTCTAACTTTAAACCAGACTGAAGAGGAATTTCCTTTAGTACCTTGGGAACAAATGATACAAAATCTACGGAATCTCAGAACTTAATATCAGACATACCTCCAGGGGAGCCCGAGAGGGGGGAGAATGAGAGCCCCAACCGGACGGACCCAACGGTATCGACCCATGCAAACGGAATATCGACCATGAATGTGAGCTGCATCTGAGGAAAAGTGTGTAAGAACCCGCGTGGCCTAAAAATACATCAGGCCAGGATGAAGTGCAGGGAGCAGGAGAGCGTACTGGTGAGACGCAGGAGGAGCCCAGCCAGGAATCACCCCACAGAGCCCAGTCCCTCCAAGCAGTAGAGCCCCCCAATCCCTGCAGAACAGTCCAACAGAAGAGGATCAAGTGGCCTTCAGCTAACAGCCAGGCAGTGTGGTCACAGTTTGACACCGATGTGAGTCAGATCCTGGAAATCACAGCCAAGGGAGAGGTGGACGGGTGGCTGGAGACTATGACGGCGATCATATTCAGCTATGCGGCCGAGAGGTTTGGCCACATCGAGAGCAGGAACACCAAGTCCAACTACACAATGAACCGTAGACCCACCCAGATTCACAAACTGCGTCAAGAACTTAGAAGCCTCAAAAAACAGCACAAGGTGGCTAGCAAAGAAGAAAAGCAACCACTTGCTGAGCTTCGCAACATCTTGAGGAAGAAGCTCATGACGCTGCGCCAGGCAGAGTGGCACCGAAGGCGGGGGAAGGAAAGAGCAAGGAAGCGTGCCGCTTTCATCTCCAACCCTTTCACCTTCACCAAGAAGCTGCTGGGGGACAAGCACAGCGGCAGCTTCCTGTGCTCAACTGAGGATGTAAACTCCTTTCTGCATAACACCCTGAGCGACCCAGGGGGAGACAAGGAGCTTGGGCCACAGAGGGCCCTCAAAAGCCTACAACCTCCAACAGTGGACTTTGTATTGAGGGAGCCCAGCTGGACAGAGTTTCAGGAGGTGGTGAAGAAAGCCAGAACAGTTTCGGTCCCAGGCCCCAGCGGTGTTTCATACACCGTGTACAAGCGCTGCCCGCAACTCCTTGGTCACCTTTGGAAAATCCTCAGGGTGATCTGGTGCAGAGGAAAATTTGCAGACCAATGGAGATACGCCAAGGTTGTGTGGATCCCCAAGGAAGATAACGCCAAGAACATCAGTCAGTTCAGAACCATCTCGCTGCTAAGCGTCGAAGGCAAGATTTTCTTCAGCATCTTGTCACGATGACTAACGGAGTTGGTTGGTTACTAGATCCAGCCCTAACTATAAGCTTTAGCAAAAGGAAAGTTTTAAGCCTAATCTTAAAAGTAGAGAGGGTGTCTGTCTCCCTGATCTGAATTGGGAGCTGGTTCCACAGGAGAGGAGCCTGAAAGCTGAAGGCTCTGCCTCCCATTCTACTCTTACAAACCCTAGGAACTACAAGTAAGCCTGCAGTCTGAGAGCGAAGCGCTCTATTGGGGTGATATGGTACTACGAGGTCCCTAAGATAAGATGGGACCTGATTATTCAAAACCTTATAAGTAAGAAGAAGAATTTTAAATTCTATTCTAGAATTAACAGGAAGCCAATGAAGAGAGGCCAATATGGTGAGATATGCTCTCTCCTTCTAGTCCCCGTCAGTACTCTAGCTGCAGCATTTTGAATTAACTGAAGGCTTTTTAGGGAACTTTTAGGACAACCTGATAATAATGAATTACAATAGTCCAGCCTAGAGGAAATAAATGCATGAATTAGTTTTTCAGCATCAATCTGAGACAAGACCTTTCTGATTTTAGAGATATTGCGTAAATGCAAAAAAGCAGTCCTACATATTTGTTTAATATGCGCTTTGAATGACATATCCTGATCAAAAATGACTCCAAGATTTCTCACAGTATTACTAGAGGTCAGGGTAATGCCATCCAGAGTAAGGATCTGGTTAGACACCATGTTTCTAAGATTTGTGGGGCCAAGTACAATAACTTCAGTTTATCTGAGTTTAAAAGCAGGAAATTAGAGGTCATCCATGTCTTTATGTCTGTAAGACAATCCTGCAGTTTAGCTAATTGGTGTGTGTCCTCTGGCTTCATGGATAGATAAAGCTGGGTATCATCTGCGTAACAATGAAAATTTAAGCAATACCGTCTAATAATACTGCCTAAGGGAAGCATGTATAAAGTGAATAAAATTGGTCCTAGCACAGAACCTTGTGGAACTCCATAATTAACTTTAGTCTGTGAAGACGATTCCCATTTACATGAACAAATTGTAATCTATTAGACAAATATGATTCAAACCACAGCAGCGCAGTGCCTTTAATACCTATGGCATGCTCTAATCTCTGTAATAAAATTTTATGGTCAACAGTATCAAAAGCAGCACTGAGGTCTAACAGAACAAGCACAGAGATGAGTCCACTGTCCGAGGCCATAAGAAGATCATTTGTAACCTTCACTAATGCTGTTTCTGTACTATGATGAATTCTAAAACCTGACTGAAACTCTTCAAATAGACCATTCCTCTGCAGATGATCAGTTAGCTGTTTTACAACTACCCTTTCAAGAATTTTTGAGAGAAAAGGAAGGTTGGAGATTGGCCTATAATTAGCTAAGATAGCTGGGTCAAGTGATGGCTTTTTAAGTAATGGTTTAATTACTGCCACCTTAAAAGCCTGTGGTACATAGCCAACTAACAAAGATAGATTGATCATATTTAAGATCGAAGCATTAAATAATGGTAGGGCTTCCTTGAGCAGTCTGGTAGGAATGGGGTCTAATAAACATGTTGATGGTTTGGATGAAGTAACTAATGAAAATAACTCAGACAGAACAATCGGAGAGAAAGAGTCTAACCAAATACCGGCATCACTGAAAGCAGCCAAAGATAACGATACGTCTTTGGGATGGTTATGAGTAATTTTTTCTCTAATAGTTAAAATTTTGTTAGCAAAGAAAGTCATGAAGTCATTACTAGTTAAAGTTAATGGAATACTCAGCTCAATAGAACTCTGACTCTTTGTCAGCCTGGCTACAGTGCTGAAAAGAAACCTGGGGTTGTTCTTATTTTCTTCAATTAGTGATGAGTAGAAAGATGTCCTAGCTTTACGGAGGGCTTTTTATAGAGCAACAGACTCTTTTTCCAGGCTAAGTGAAGATCTTCTAAATTAGTGAGACGCCATTTCCTCTCCAACTTACGGGTTATCTGCTTTAAGCTACGAGTTTGTGAGTTATACCACGGAGTCAGACACTTCTGATTTAAAACTCTCTTTTTCAGAGGAGCTACAGCATCCAAAGTTGTCTTCAATGAGGATGTAAAACTATTGACGAGATACTCTATCTCCCTTACAGAGTTTAGGTAGCTACTCTGCACTGTGTTGGTATATGGCATTAGAGAACATAAAGAAGGAATCATATCCTTAAACCTAGTTACAGCGCTTTCTGAAAGACTTCTAGTGTAATGAAACTTATTCCCCACTGCTGGGTAGTCCATCAGAGTAAATGTAAATGTTATTAAGAAATGATCAGACAGAAGGGAGTTTTCAGGGAATACTGTTAAGTCTTCTATTTCCATACCATAAGTCAGAACAAGATCTAAGATATGATTAAAGTGATGGGTGGACTCATTTACTTTTTGAGCAAAGCCAATAGAGTCTAATAATAGATTAAATGCAGTGTTGAGGCTGTCATTCTCAGCATCTGTGTGGATGTTAAAATCGCCCACTATAATTATCTTATCTGAGCTAAGCACTAAGTCAGACAAAGGTCTGAAAATTCACAGAGAAACTCACAGTAACGACCAGGTGGACGATAGATAATAACAAATAAAACTGTTTTTTGGGACTTCCAATTTGGATGGACAAGACTAAGAGACAAGCTTTCAAATGAATTAAAGCTCTGTCTGCGTTTTTGATTAATTAATAAGCTGGAATGGAAGATTGCTGCTAATCCTCCGCCCCGGCCCGTGCTACGAGCATTCTGACAGTTAGTGTGACTCGGGGGTGTTGACTCATTTAAACTAACATATTCATCCTGCTGTAACCAGGTTTCTGTTAGGCAGAATAAATCAATATGTTGATCAATTATTATATCATTTACCAACAGGGACTTAGAAGAGAGAGACCTAATGTTTAATAGACCACATTTAACTGTTTTAGTCTGTGGTGCAGTTGAAGGTGCTATATTATTTTTTCTTTTTGAATTTTTATGCTTAAATAGATTTTTGCTGGTTATTGGTAGTCTGGGAGCAGGCACCGTCTCTACGGGGATGGGGTAATGAGGGGATGGCAGGGGGAGAGAAGCTGCAGAGAGGTGTGTAAGACTACAACTCTGCTTCCTGGTCCCAACCCTGGATAGTCACGGTTTGGAGGATTTAAGAAAATTGGCCAGATTTCTAGAAATGAGAGCTGCTCCATCCAAAGTGGGATGGATGCCGTCTCTCCTAACAAGACCAGGTTTTCCCCAGAAGCTTTGCCAATTATCTATGAAGCCCACCTCATGTTCATGGTGTTAAGAACACAGGAGTCATTGCAGTACAGGGAATTCAGAGATCCAAAGGTGTTGTGTAAGTGTAGGAACACGGACCCACAACAGGGGGGCGCAAATGAACGGACAATGGAGAAAGTCAAATAACAAAGCTTTACTGTTGTGAATACGCACAACAAACACAACAGATTACAATTGTGGTTATAACCAATTCCAATGGTGTCGTGTGGGCAGGCTCGACGATAGGAGACGTTTGTCCGAGTCGAACCGGAACCACCCTATTTCCTCTGCCACCGAACCCCGGGAATACTGGAGCCGCCAAGTCCCGAACTCCCAGGTGGCCACTGCCTCCGCTCGTCGGATCCGGTACTGCTGGCGAGGAACAGAAACAGTCAGATGTGGGTGCGGCTGCACCCAGCAACACGTAGGGTGGAAACACCACCTCCACCTCTAATCAACAACAACACTGTAGTGCAGGAATGCGAGTACATATCCCAAAATACAGTCTCCTGCTGTTCTTCTCTCTTTCTGTGCAAAGGCAAAAGTATTCAATAGTCAGAAGACAATTCGTTGGGCTGGATACGTTACCTCCTTGGTAGAGCGATATCTCGGCAATGAGGTGGAGATGCCGTCCAGCTGATATACCCCTCTGCTGATGGATGTCAGCTGTCTCAGTTGATAGGTGACAGCTGTCACCTTGGCTGCTCCTGTGAGGCGGCAGCGCCCTCTGGTGCCTGGAGCCCGCACTCCAGGCAGGGCACCCTCTGGTGGTGGTGGGCCAGCAGTACCTCCTCTTCAGCGGCCCACACAACAGGACCCCCCCCTCAACGGGCGCCTCCTGGCGCCCGACCGGGCTTGTCCGGGTGGCGGCGGTAGAAGTCGGCCAGGAGGGCCGGGTCCAGGATGAAGCTCTTCTTCACCCAGGAGCATTCTTCGGGGCCGTACCCCTCCCAGTCCACCAGATATTGAAAGCCCCGGCCCATCCGTCGGACGTCCAGAAGCCGGCGCACAGTCCAAGCCGGCTCGCCATCGATGATCCGGACAGGGGGTGGCGCCGGACCGGGAGTACAGAGGGGCGAGGTGTGATGTGGTTTGAGTCTAGACACGTGGAACACGGGATGGAGCCGCAGTGAGGCCGGAAGCTGAAGCCTCACTGCGGCGGGGTTGATGACCTTGAGGATCTTGTATGGTCCTATGTAGCGGTCCTTCAGTTTCGGGGAGGCCACTTGTAGTGGGATGTCCTTGGTGGACAACCACACCTCCTGCCCGGGGCGATACGTTGGGGCCGGGGTCCGCCGCCGGTCTGCATGGGTCTTCGCCCTCATCCGGGCCTTCAACAAAGCAGAACGGGTGGCACGCCACACCCGACGGCACTTCCGCAGGTGGGCCTGGACCGAGGGCACACCGACCTCTCCCTCAACCACCGGAAACAATGGGAGCTGATACCCCAAACACACCTCAAAAGGGGAGAGGCCGGTGGCGGATGACACTTGACTGTTGTGGGCGTACTCGATCCAGGCCAGATGAGTACTCCAGGCCGCCGGGTGCGCGGCTGTCACACAACGTAGGGTCTGCTCCATCTCTTGGTTGGCCCGTTCTGCTTGCCCGTTGGTTTGGGGGTGATACCCGGACGAGAGACTGACCGTGGCCCCCAGTTCCCGGCAGAAGCTCCTCCAGACTTGCGAGGAGAACTGGGGACCGCGATCGGAGACGATGTCTGATGGTATCCCATGCAGCCGGACGACGTGGTGGACCAGGAGGTCCGCTGTCTCCTGGGCCGTTGGGGAGCTTCGGGAGGGCCACGAAGGGGCCGCCTTGGAGAATCGTCCACTATCGTGAGGATGACGGGTTTCCTGGGACGGCGGGAGACCCGTGACAAAATCCAGGCCGATGTGAGACCAGGGGCGATGGAGGTACGGGCAGCGGCTGTAGCAATCCCGATGATTTGCGGTGGTCGGCTTTGCCCCTGGCGCAGGTGGTACAGGCCTGGATATAATCCCGGACGTCGGTCTCCAGGGACGCCCACCAGAAGCACTGCCGGACGACTGCCACGGTTCTTTTCACCCCCGGATGACAGGAGAACTTAGAACCGTGACAGAAGTCCAGAACCGCAGCCCTTGCTTCTGGTGGGACGTAGAGTCTATTCCTCGGCCCGGTTCCGGGGTCCGGGTTTCGTGCCAGGGCCTCCCGGACGGTCTTCTCCACGTCCCAGGTGAGGGTGGCCACGATAGTGGACTCCGGGATGATGGGATCCGGGGGATCCGACGATCCGACCAGGTGAAGGGAACTTTTGGCGAGGTCAGGGCTGTCAGGAGGCTAACTACCTGACTGTAGCCCTTAATGAACCTCCTGTAGAAATTAGCAAAGCTGAGGAACTGTTGCAGCTTCCTACGGCTTGTGGGTTGGGGCCAGTCTCTCACCGCCGCAACCTTGGCCGGATCGGGAGCGACGGAGTTGGAGGAGATGATGAACCCCAGGAAGGACAAAGAAGTGCGGTGGAACTCACACTTCTCGCCTTCACAAACAGCCGGTTCTCTAACAACTGCTGCAGGACCTGACGTACATGTCGAACATGGGTCTCAGGATCCGGAGAAAAGATGAGTATATCGTCTAGATATACGAAGACGAATCGGTGCAGGAAGTCCCGCAAGACGTCATTAACTAATGCTTGGAACGTCGCGGGAGCGTTTGTAAGACCGAACGGCATGACCAGGTACTCAAATGACCTAACGGGGGTTTAAATGCCGTCTTCCACTCGTCTCCCTTTCCGGATCCGAACCAGGTGATATGCATTCCTAAGATCAAGCTTGGTGAATATCTTGGCTCCATGCAGGGGCGTGAACACCGAATCCAACAAGGGTAAGGGGTATCGGTTACGAACCGTGATTTCGTTCAGCCCCCTGTAATCGATACATGGACGTAATCCGCCATCCTTTTTCCCCACAAAAAAGAAACCCGCACCCATCTGGGAGGTGGAATTCCGGATCAACCCGGCAGCCAAAGAGTCCCGGATGTAGGTCTCCATTGATTCGCCGCTCAGACGTGAGAGGTTGTACAGCCTACTGGACGGGAACTCAACGCCTGGAACCAAATCAATGGCACAATCATACGGGCGGTGCGGGGGAAGGGTGAGCGCCAGATCCTTGCTGAACACCTCCGCAAGGTCATGGTACTGCACCGGCACCGTCCCTAGATTGGGCGGGGCTCTGACCTCCTCCCTGGCTTGAGAACCGGGAGGAACCGAGGAACCTAAACATACCCGATGGCAGGTTTCGCTCCACTGAACCACTACCCCGGACGGCCAATCGATCCGGGGATTGTGTTTCAACATCCAGGGGAACCCTAAAATCACACGGGAGGTGGTCGGAGTCACAAAAAACTCGATCTCCTCCCGGTGATTCCCCGACACCACCAGGGTTACTGGTGGTGTCTTGTGAGTGATTGGAGGGAGTAGGGAGCCATCTAGTGCCCGTACCTGCACAGGTGAGGTAAGCGCCACCAGAGGGAGCCCCATCTCCCTGGCCCATTTGCTGTCTAGCAAATTCCCTTCTGAGCCCTTGTCCACCAGTGCTGGGGCCTTCAGGGTTAAATCCTCATACAGGATTGCAACTGGGAGTCGTGTGGCGATGTGGGTGTGTCCCACGTGAATGTCTTGGCCCACCCCTAGCCCAGTTTCTAGGGGCGGGCGTTTGGCGTTTAACCGCTCGGGGCAGTCTCTTAATTGATGCTCTATCGAGCCACAAACAAAACACGCTCCGTGGGCCAGCCTCCTTTGTGTAACTGGTGCCCTAAATGTTGCCCTACTCGTGTCCATAGCTTCGTCAGCAGGGGGGGCTGTAACCGCACGGAGCGCAGGGGCCGTGGAGCGTGGGGAGGGCGGAACGCGGTCGGAACCGGAAGGGAGAGGGACGACGCGTGCCCGGCCACACCCTTCGTCTCGTTCCCGACGGCGCTCTTCTAACCGATTGTCTAATCGTATGACAAGATCGATGAGCCCATCTAAATCCCGCGGTTCGTCCTTAGCCACCAGGTGCTCCTTGAGGACCATCGACAGTCCGTTTACAAAGGCGGCGCGGAGGGCAGTGTTATTCCAGCCGGACCTCGCAGCCGCGATGCGGAAGTCAACTGCATAGGCAGCTGCGCTCCGGCGCCCCTGTCTCATTGACAGCAGCACGGCTGAAGCGGTCTCTCCTCTATTAGGGTGATCGAACACTGTTCTGAACTCCCTCACAAACCCATCATATGTCTGAAGGAGCCGTGAATTCTGCTCCCAGAGCGCTGTAGCCCAAGCGCGTGCCTCACCACGAAGCAGATTTATCACATAAGCTACTTTGCTAGCGTCGGTCGCGTACATGACGGGACGCTGTGCGAAGACGAGCGAACACTGCATAAGGAAATCCACGCACGTCTCCACACAGCCTCCGTACGGCTCTGGGGGGCTTATGTATGCTTCAGGGGAAGGAGGGAGGGGTCGTTGAACGACCAGTGGAACGTCATTATTACGCACAGGGTCGACGGGAGGGAGAGCCGCAGCGGCGCCCGGAGGGCACGCTTCCACCTGCGCGGCGAGAGCCTCCACCCTGCGGTTCAGGAGGACGTTCTGCTCGGTCATCAAATCCAACCGAGTCGTGAAAGCGGTGAGGATCCGCTGCAACTCACTGATCACCCCTCCTGCGGACGCCTGTGCGCCCTGTTCTTCCATTGGCCGTTCAACAGCCGGTTGACGCCCCTCGGGATCCATGACGCTGGCCGAGATATCCTGTTGTGTAAGTGTAGGAACACGGACCCACAACAAGGGGGCGCAAATGAACGGACAATGGAGAAAGTCAAATAACAAAGCTTTACTGTTGTGAATACGCACAACAAACACAACAGATTACAATTGTGGTTATAACCAATTCCAATGGTGTCGTGTGTGCAGGCTCGACGATAGGAGATGTCTGTCCGAGTCAAACCGGAACCACACGATTTCCTCCGCCACCGAACCCCGGGAATACTGGAGCCGCCAAGTCCCGAACTCCCAGGTGGCCACTGCCTCCGCTCGTCGGATCCGGTACTGCTGGCGAGGAACAGAAACAGTCAAATGTGGGTGCGGCTGCACCCAGCAACACGTAGGGTGGAAACACCACCTCCACCTCTAATCAACAACAACACTGTAGTGCAGGAATGCGAGTACTTATCCCAAAATACAGTCTCCTGCTGTTCTTCTCTCTTTCTGTGCAAAGGCAAAAGTATTCAATAGTCAGAAGACAATTCGTTGGGCTGGATACGTTACCTCCTTGGTAGAGCGATATCTCGGCAATGAGGTGGAGATGCCGTCCAGCTGATATACCCCTCTGCTGATGGATGTCAGCTGTCTCGGTTGATAGGTGACAGCTGTCACCTTGGCTGCTCCTGTGAGGCGGCAGCGCCCTCTGGTGCCTGGAGCCCGCACTCCAGGCAGGGCACCCTCTGGTGGTGGTGGGCCAGCAGTACCTCCTCTTCAGCGGCCCACACAACAATTGGCTGGTATTCAGGTGCGAACAGGCAGGAAATGGAGGGCAGATGAAGCTCTGGAGGTGGCTGAGTCACGACTGAGGCAGAAGGTGCTGGTGGGATCATAGCCACAGGGCACGCAGGCATTGGCTACTTCCCGGCAACTAGGGTTGAAAACGCCAAAGGCAAAGAGCGGCAGCATCTCGTTCTGGAGGAAGTGCGGGCAGGTGTGGAGGAAGTGCGAACCAGCAGGATGGTGGGAATGGGGCAGCAAGGAGCATGGGCTAAATGGGAGAATGTTCTGCATGGTCCGACATCTGGAAAGCAGACTTCCATTGCATCAGGTTTTTAGTCCAGGCTGTTTATGACATCCTACCAAGTCCAGCCAACCTCCACGTCTGGGGCAAAACCGAAACACCATCCTGTCCTCGATGATCGGGACGGGGATCCCTGGAACACCACCTCAGCAGCTGCCGAAAGCCCTTGGAGATGGGCGCTATTGCCAGCGCCACGACCAGGTGCTTAGGGCAATTGCTGACAGCCTAGCCACTGCTATTAACGCCATCAAGGGCCACCACAAGCCAAAGACTATCATGTTCCACAGAGCCGGAGAGAAGCCCAAATCTCAACCACAGGCAAAGTTTGGCCTCCTCACTTCCGCCACCGACTGTCAACTGGAAGTGGACCTTGGCAAACAGCTGAAGTTCCCAGCCAGGATAACAGCAACACGACTCTGACCAGACATGATCATTGTGTCAGATTCCACCAAGCAGTTGATCATGCTGGAGCTCACAGTGCCCTGGGAAGAGCGCATGGACGAGGCCAATGAGAGGAAGCGTGCCAAGTACCAGGAGCTGGTGGAAGAGTGCAGGAGGCATGGCTGGATAATTCGCTATGAGCCTCTGGAGGTGGGCTGCCGAGGATTTGCAGGGCGTTCACTCAGCAAAGACCGATTCGCTGATGAAGCGAGACAAAGGAACACCTCCGTTTCGGCGTGTCAGAGGACAAGTTTAGACATGTCTATCTCGGCTTTCAGTGCTTACCAGTAGAGTGAGTATAAGAGAACTTGTGGAGAGCTGGACATGTCCAAACTTGTCCTCTAGGTGCGCTGCTCTTACAGAGAGTAGACTTTGATGATTCTGCATGCGCAGCAGTCAATGCGTGCGGGAGAGAAAAAAGCTCGAGTATCTATCTTTTTACACAAGGATCGTTCAATATCAATACCAGCACTGGTATCGATATTATCAATATTAGGATCGAACCGCTCACCTCTACCCATTATTCTTCACTATTCCAAAAGTGCATATCCTATTTGCCAAAAAATCATCTATAAAAGGCTTTACATTTCGTGCTTGTTCTGTACATAATAAATAAATAACAAATTTATCTTGTATTTTAACATTGGCAGCATTATTGCAGTTTATTCCTTTCAATCGATCTACCAGACAATTCTAGTTACCGGTAAACCCAGATATGCACGTGATCTTATGTTACAGCTTTGTTGTGATAATGAATAAACTGCTCTCTTTGTAATTGTAAAACAGTTTCACAAAAGAGGAACAAGCTTTCTTCAGTACCTAGTTCCCTTTTTGCCAAATATGGAGACTTGCGAAAATCTTCAAAGGCACCATTTCTTAATTTGGTAAAATATTGTGAAAGTCCCTCTCGTCTTGATGTTGAACTGCTTCATGGTAACAAACTCTTGTACCATGTGACCTGGCCCAAAGGTGGAACAGTGAATGACTTGGCAGATAAACTGATCAAGTTTGTTGGTGGAAAGTCACATGATGTGTATGTCATATTTGACAGATATAGAAAATTTTCAGTGAAAACTCATGAATGTAGTAGGCGTGCAGGAAGAATGATTCCAGAAGAGCATGATTTGCAGCAAAACCCCATTCTCCCTACACGGGATTGTATCAGAAAGAGTTCAAAGAACAAAGAACAACTGATCAGGCATTTATGTGATACAGAACAAGATGACAAAATGTATCAGATGAGTAGTGTAAGTATGACCATGAGGAGGCAGATATGAGTATAGTGGCATATCTTTTGGAGCTTGCGAAACAGGGTAGAAAAAGGATACAGGTAACAGCAGATGACAGACATTTTTGTGTTGTTAGTTCATTTCTGTCACAAATACCATTTGGATGCAAAGATTACAATGAAGAAAACCAATAGGAAGGTAACTTGTTAAGTGGGCCGCTGAAGAGGAGGTACTGCTGGCCCACCACCACCAGAGGGCGCCATGCTTGGAGTGCGGGCTCCAAGCACGAGAGGGCGCCAGACCCAGAAGAAGTGACAGCTGTCATTCATCCCCTGCACCAGCTGTCACTCGTTCATCACCATCATAAATGCCGGACTGCAACTCCACCTCCTCGCCGAGAAATCGACTACTATTGAAGAGGTAATTTCTCTGCTGACTGACACTTTGTGTGTATAACCTGAACTTCTGTTGCAGCCGTTTTCCTGGAGTGTTGCCTTGTCTGGGGAATTGGCGTTTGGTGTGACAGCGACGGCTTCGCCTCACACCCCAACCCAGATAAGTGGTTAACCAGGAGCTGCACGAGTGTGTGATTGGAGGTGGAGGTGCTCCCTCCTAACTGTGTATGGACTGTGGATTACTGAGTGTGCGGACTCACACTCATTCATCTTATCTCTGCTTTCTGCCAGCAGTACCAGGGTCGACAGCCGAAGACAGAGGCCACCTGGGGACTCGGGACTTGGCGCTCCGGTGTTCTTCAGACCGTTGGTGGTGGAGGCCGTGTGGGATGCGGCTTCTCTCTCGACGGGGGTCTTCTATCTTCGAGCCTGCCCACACGTCACCTGGTGTTAATTGACTGTGCAAATTTCTGTAAATTTAGTTGTGTATTATCACAACATTAAATTGTTACTTTTTGGCTTACTCATTGTCCGTTCATTTGCCCCCCCTGTTGTGGGTCCGTGCTACGACACCTTCCCAACAGTAACTGATATCAATGCCAGTGCACAAAGTGTGGGAGAAAAACCTTTAGACTTGTTGGCAATGCACACCATGTCAGGTTGTGACTCTGTACCCATATGGAAAAGGAAAAATCACTAGTCTGAATGTCCTGACACAAAGTGATGATCATTGCCTAAATAAAATTGGTGAAGTTCAGAGTGACAGAAAAGATGTCACTGAAAATGGAAAGGCTTTTTTTTTTTTTTGCAAGGCTATACAGAGGTAAATAAATGAAATGTGTTACAATGAATGAGCTATGCTATCAACTGGTTTCTTTCTGAAAAGCCATGGCACCTGCAATCAAAAGCTTGCCTCCCATTGATGAAGCATTGGGGCACCATATAATGTGAGCCCACCTGCAAACCATGATTAGGAAGGCTGCAGACAAGCAAGGTCCTCCACAGGCCTCCCTTGAGATAGCTAAATTTGGATGGAAGATGGCCGGTGGAGTGCCTGCTCCTGTAACAATGTTGGGCAAGATTGCCCCCAGTAAGCTCTTACAAGTCGTATCTTTCATGTGCAAAGGAATAGTGCAGCAGATAAGTGAATATTTACTGAGGGATCCTTCAAATGGTGATGCAAGCACCAAATTTGGCACACATACTCCTTAGACATTACTCTTTTAAAAATGCCTGGTACCCACGTGAACTTTCAATAGGCGGCCAAGAAGGGGTCAATTGAAGTATTACACAGGGGTCAAAATTTAAAAATGCTCAAATCATATTGAAAGGTATTCCATATTATTTGTCTGATCATAAAGATTCCAAAAAGGTATAGTTTGGAGTATCTGTGAATGAATGTTCCGGAGTTATGGGGTAAAAACAGCAAGAACAGTGACAAAGGTCAATTTCAATTTGTACAGGGGTCAAAAGTTAAAGTTACTCCAATTTTGGTAAAAGTGATGCAAATTATTAGTTGAGTGAATAAGGTTTTAAAAGGAATAGTTTACATCATGTATCATGCTTAGTTTGTTGTGTGGGCCGCTGAAGAGGAGGTACTGCTGGCCCACCACCACCAGAGGGCACCCTGCCTGGAGTGCGGGCTCCAGGCACCAGAGGGCGCTGCCGCCTCACAGGAGCAGCCGGGGTGACAGCTGACACTCATCACCTATGACAGCTGTCACCACTCATCTGATCTGCATCGGTATATCAGCAAGACGTCATCTCCACCTCTTTGCCGAGATATCGTTCTACCGAGGAGGTAACGAACTCAGCCGTTGTGTTGTCTTTCAGACAGTGACTTTGTTGCTTGTGTTTTGACAGTGGTTGGTGAGTACTTGCAGCTGGAGACTGTATTGAACCTTTTTTGATAAGTACTCACATTTTCCTGACAAGAGGTGGAGGTGGTTTTTTTCACCATCCGTGTTGCTGGGTGCAAACGCACCCACATCTAACTGTTTTTGTTCCTCGCCAGCAGTACCAGATCCGACAAGCGGAGGCAGTGGCCACCTGGGAGTTCGGGACTTGGCGGCTCCAGTATCCCCGGGGTTCGGTGGCGGAGGAAATCGTGTGGTTCCGGTTCTGCTTTGGACAGACGTCTTCTATCTTCGAGCCTGCCCACATGACACCTTTGTGAATTGACTTTATTATTTTCTATTGTGATCTGTCGTGCTTGTTGTGCTTATTTCACAACAGTAAAAGTGCTGTTTGACTTCCTCCATTGTCCGTTCATTTGCGCCCCCTGTTGTGGGTCCGTGTTCCAACACTTTCACAACAGGATATCTCGGCCAACGTCATGGATCCCGAGGGGCGTCAACCGGCTGTTGAACGGCCAATGGAAGAACAGGGCGCACAGACGTCCGCAGGAGGAATGATCGGAGAGTTGCAGCGAATCCTCACCGCTTTCACGGCTCGGTTGGATTTAATGACCGAGCAGAACGTCCTCCTTAACCGCAGGGTGGAGGCTCTCGCCGCGCAGGTGGAAGCGCGCCCTCAGGGCGCTGCTGCGGCTGTCCCTCCTGTTGACCCTGTGCGTAACAGTGACGTTCCACAGGTCGTTCAACGACCCCTCCCACCTTCCCCGGAAGCATACATAAGCCCTCCAGAGCCGTACGGGGGTTGTGTGGAGACGTGTGCGGACTTTCTTATGCAGTGTTCGCTCGTCTTCGCACAACGTCCCGTCATGTACGCGACTGATGCCAGCAAAATAGCTTATGTGATAAATCTGCTTCGCGGTGAGGCACGCGCTTGGGCTACAGCGCTCTGGGAGCAAAATTCACGGCTCCTTCAGACATATGATGGGTTTGTGAGGGAGTTCAGAACAGTGTTCGATCACCCAAATAGAGGAGAGACCGCTTCAGCCGTGCTGCTGTCAATGAGACAGGGGCGCCGGAGCGCAGCTGCTTATGCAGTCGACTTCCGCATCGCGGCTGCGAGGTCCGGCTGGAATAGCACTGCCCTCGGCTCCGCCTTCGTAAACGGACTGTCGTTGGTCCTAAAGGTGCACCTGGTGGCTAAGGACGAACCGCGGGACTTAGATGGGCTTATTGATCTGGTTATACGATTAGACAATCGGTTAGAAGAACGCCGTCGGGAACGAGACGAAGGGTGTGGCCGGGCACGCGCCGTCCCTCTCCCTTCCAACTCCGACCGAGCTCCGCCCTCCCCACGCTCCACGGCCCCTATGCTCCGTGTGGTTACAGCTCCCCCTGCTGATGAAGCTATGGACACGAGCAGGGCCACATTTAGACCCCCGGATAGACAGAGGAGGCTGGTCCGCGGAGCGTGCTTTGTTTGTGGCTCGATAGAGCATCAGGTGAGGGACTGCCCCGAGCGGTTAAACACCAACGCCTGCCCCTAGAAACTGGGCTAGGGGTGGGCCAAGACATTCACGTGGGACACACCCATATTGCCACACGACTCCCGGTTACAATCCTTTATGAGGATTTAACCCTTCAGGCCCCAGCACTGGTGGACACGGGCTCTGAAGGGAATTTGCTAGACAGCAAATGGGCTAGGGAGGCAGGGCTCCCTCTGGTGGCACTTACTTCACCTGTGCAAGTACGGGCACTAGATGGCTCCCTACTCCCTTTGATCACACATAAGACACCACCAGTAACTCTGGTCGTGTCAGGAAACCACCGGGAGGAGATCGAGTTTTTTGTGACTCCTGCCACCTCCCGCGTGATTCTCGGGTTCCCCTGGATGTTAAAACACAATCCCCGGATCGATTGGCCGTCCGGGGTAGTGGTTCAGTGGAGCGAGACCTGCCATCGGGTATGTTTAGGTTCCTCGGTTCCTCCCGGTTCCCAGGCTAAGGAGGAGGTCAGAGTCCCACCCAATCTCGGGACAGTGCCGGTGGAGTACCATGACCTTGTGGACGTGTTCAGCAAGGATCTGGCGCTCACCCTTCCCCCGCACCGCCCGTATGATTGTGCCATTGATTTGGTTCCAGGCGTTGAGTTTCCGTCCAGCAGGCTGTACAACCTCTCACGACCTGAGCGCGAATCAATGGAGACCTACATCCGGGACTCATTAGCTGCCGGGCTGATCCGGAATTCCACCTCCCCGATGGGTGCAGGTTTCTTTTTTGTGGGGAAAAAGGATGGCGGACTACGTCCATGCATTGATTTAAGGGGGCTGAATGAAATCACGGTTCGTAACCGATACCCATTGCCCTTGTTGGATTCAGTGTTCACGCCCCTGCATGGAGCCCAAATATTCACCAAGCTAGATCTTAGAAATGTGTATCACCTGGTTCGGATCCGGAAGGGAGACGAGTGGAAGACGGCATTTAACACCCCCTTAGGTCACTTTGAGTGCCTGGTCATGCCGTTCGGTCTTACAAACGCCCCCGCGACGTTCCAAGCATTAGTTAATGATGTCTTGCGGGATTTCCTGCACCGATTCGTCTTCGTATATCTGGACGATATACTCATCTTTTCTCCGGATCCTGAGACCCATGTCTGGTATGTACGTCAGGTCCTGCAGCGGTTGTTGGAGAACCGACTGTTTGTGAAGGGCGAGAAGTGCGAGTTCCACCGCACTTCTTTGTCCTTCCTGGGGTTTATCATCTCCCCTAACTCCGTCGCTCCTGATCCGGCCAAGGTCGCGGCGGTGAGAGACTGGCCCCAACCCACCAGCCGTAGGAAGCTGCAACAGTTCCTCGGCTTTGCTAATTTCTACAGGAGGTTCATTAAGGGCTACAGTCAGGTAGTTAGCCCCCTGACAGCCCTGACCTCGCCAAAAGTTCCCTTCACCTGGTCGGATCGTTGCAATGCCGCGTTCAAGGAGTTGAAACGGCGCTTCTCTTCTGCACCCGTTCTGGTGCAGCCCGATCCTAGTCGCCAGTTAGTGGTTGAAGTGGACGCCTCGGACTCAGGGATAGGAGCTGTGCTTTCCCAGAGCGGGAGGACCGATAAGGTCCTTCACCCGTGTGCCTATTTTTCCCGCAGGTTGACCCCGGCCGAACTGAACTATGATGTCGGCAATCGAGAACTCCTTGCGGTGAAAGAGGCTCTAGAAGAGTGGAGACATCTGTTGGAGGGAACGTCCGTGCCATTCACGGTTTTCACTGACCACCGGAACCTGGAGTATATCAGGACCACCAAGCGGCTGAACCCCAGGCAAGCCCGCTGGTCACTGTTCTTTGGCCGTTTTGACTTCCGGATCACCTACCGTCCCGGGACCAAAAACCAGAGATCGGATGCCTTGTCCCGGGTACATGAAGATGAAGTCAAAACAGAGTTGTCGGATCCACCGGAACCCATCATCCCGGAGTCCACTATCGTGGCCACCCTCACCTGGGATGTAGAGAGAACCGTCCGGGAGGCCCTGGCACGAAGCCCGGACCCTGGAACTGGACCGAAGAACAGACTCTATGTCCCACCAGAGGCTAGGGCTGCAGTCCTGGACTTCTGTCACGGCTCCAAGCTCTCCTGTCATCCAGGGGTGCGAAGAACCGTGGCAGTTGTCCGGCAGCGCTTCTGGTGGGCGTCCCTAGAGGCCGACGTCCGGGACTATATCCAGGCCTGCACCACCTGCGCCAGGGGCAAGGCTGATCATCGCAGGGCTTCGGGACTGCTCCAGCCGCTGCCCGTGCCTCATCGCCCCTGGTCCCACATCGGCCTGGATTTTGTCACGGGCCTCCCACCGTCCCAGGGCAACACCACCATCCTCACGATAGTGGACCGATTCTCCAAGGCGGCCCACTTCGTGGCCCTCCCGAAGCTCCCGACTGCCCAGGAGACAGCGGACCTCCTGGTCCACCACGTCGTCCGGCTGCATGGGATTCCAACAGACATCGTCTCCGATCGCGGTCCCCAGTTCTCCTCGCAACTCTGGAGGAGCTTCTGCCGGGAACTGGGGGCCACGGTGAGTCTCTCATCCGGGTACCATCCCCAGACCAACGGGCAAGCAGAACGGGCCAATCAGGAGGTGGAACAGGCCCTGCGTTGCGTGACGGCCGCGCACCCGGCGGCCTGGAGTACCCATTTGGCCTGGATCGAGTATGCCCATAACAGCCAGGTGTCGTCAGCCACCGGCCTCTCCCCTTTTGAGGTGTGTCTGGGGTACCAGCCTCCCTTGTTTCCGGTGGTTGAGGGAGAGGTCAGTGTGCCCTCGGTCCAGGCCCACCTACGGAAGTGCCGTCGGGTGTGGCGTGCCGTCCGTTCTGCTTTGCTGAGGGCCCGGATGAGGACGAAAGCCCATGCAGACCGTCGGCGGACCCCGGCCCCTGCGTATCGGCCAGGGCAGGAAGTGTGGTTGTCAACAAAGGACATCCCCCTCCAAGTGGTCTCACCAAAACTGCAGGATCGGTACATCGGCCCATTTAAAATCCTCAAGGTCATCAGTCCAGCCGCGGTGAGGCTTCAGCTTCCGGCCTCACTGCGGATCCATCCCGTTTTCCATGTGTCCCGGATTAAGCCACATCACTCCTCACCCCTCTGTACTCCGGGTCCGGCACCACCTCCTGCCCGGATCATCGATGGCGAGCCGGCTTGGACTGTGCGCCGGCTCTTATATGTCCGTAGGATGGGCCGGGGCTTCCAGTATTTGGTGGACTGGGAGGGGTACGGACCCAAAGAACGCTCCTGGGTGAAGAGGAGCTTCATCCTGGACCCGGCCCTCCTGGCCGATTTCTACCGCCGCCACCCGGACAAGCCTGGTCGGGCGCCAGGAGGCGCCCGTTGAGGGGGGGGTCCTGTTGTGTGGGCCGCTGAAGAGGAGGTACTGCTGGCCCACCACCACCAGAGGGCACCCTGCCTGGAGTGCGGGCTCCAGGCACCAGAGGGCGCTGCCGCCTCACAGGAGCAGCCAGGGTGACAGCTGACACTCATCACCTATGACAGCTGTCACCACTCATCTGATCTGCATCGGTATATCAGCAAGACGTCATCTCCACCTCTTTGCCGAGATATCGTTCTACCGAGGAGGTAACGAACTCAGCCGTTGTGTTGTCTTTCGGACAGTGACTTTGTTGCTTGTGTGTTGACAGTGGTTGGTGAGTACTTGCAGCTGGAGACTGTATTGAACCTTTTTTGATAAGTACTCACATTTTCCTGACAAGAGGTGGAGGTGTTTTTTTTCACCATCCGTGTTGCTGGGTGCAAACGCACCCACATCTAACTGTTTTTGTTCCTCGCCAGCAGTACCAGATCCGACAAGCGGAGGCAGTGGCCACCTGGGAGTTCGGGACTTGGCGGCTCCAGTATCCCCGGGGTTTGGTGGCGGAGGAAATCGTGTGGTTCCGGTTCTGCTTTGGACAGACGTCTTCTATCTTCGAGCCTGCCCACATGACACCTTTGTGAATTGACTTTATTATTTTCTATTGTGATCTGTCGTGCTTGTTGTGCTTATTTCACAACAGTAAAAGTGCTATTTGACTTCCTCCATTGTCCGTTCATTTGCGCCCCCTGTTGTGGGTCCGTGTTCCAACACTTTCACAACATAGTTATCATGTTACAGGGTAGCATATGTCACATGTCATAGAATCCAATGGATACTGACACCGCTGGACTGATAGTATTGCATACCGGGCATTTGCCCGCTGGCCTGATGGCCTACTGGCCTGCGGATTTTTTTTTTATTTTTTACGAAGTAAAGCGAGCTGTGAGCTTTTCATCTGCGTTTTTTTTTTTTTTTTTTTTTTTGTAGCAGCTACGACTCGTTGTCACCTCTTAAAGCGCGGTGACAACAGCACACCTGTACTGAGCTTTACAAAGACATTTTTATGCTTTTTGTCCTCCTCTATTTAGAGCTGAGCTGAGCCGCTCCGTATCTGCATGTTAAAACAGCTGATCCTCCGCGACGCATCAACAACTAACACTATTTTCCACTCAAATGCACCTAAACTCTCTTTCTGGGGAGCGCATGATGTGAAAACGCAATAAAACTTTCTGACCTGTAAATCTGGTCATGTTTTCTGCATAAATAAATGTTATCCATTCTTTGTGCTCAAACGCCAAAGCAGGGGAGAATCCAGATGGAATGGGGCATGGGGCAAGGATGTGCCCCCCTCACAACACCCCTAGATTAAAGGTCCAGTTTTGAAGCCTTTTTTTTTTAGTACAACTACTAATACTACATAAAATAATAATAATTTCGACAAGTAAAATGTTTAGAGAAAATTTAAATGTTAGAAAAATGTTAGAAAGAATTTAATAGTTACATTTATTAACAATGTAGGTTAGAAATTACAAGTTTTACTGTTACAGTGCTGTCAACAGTTAAATATGAGGTCAAGAAAGAGGTCTTTATTTTTTATAAAACAAGTATATATTTTCATTGAAGTCAAGAAAGGGTGACTATAAAGTGAGGCGGGGACCACTACGTCCATGACGGTAAGTGGTTAACTTCAGCTGTTAATTGATGAACAGTAACCTAACTTGTTCATAAATCAGACATCTGTGTGTCATCTGATCTTCTGGTCCAAAGTAAAGTCCTGTCTAACTGGGTCACTCAGATATGAATTAAGGTTGGATATTATTTTCATTCGTGCTAACTCTGCCAGTCACGTAACCTAGCCTAGCAATGTAACCTGTGCAAATGGTGTGCATGGCTAGCTACCATGCTGTCGCCGCCAGGTTGTTTCTTTATTCTTTATTCTATTTGTGTGACGGTCGTGCGTCGGTCATACGAAGTATGCTGTTTTGCACAGTCTGCGGTGCGGTGGCATGGTATAATGGCATCCCTGTCCAAAATGTATTTTCCCAAGTCCTGGCATAATTTCACATACCTAACATTTTACTTTAAATTGAGAGTCATTCTCTAAGTTGATTAGCAACACAAATTGGTAATAAAAGAAATCCTTGATGTTAATTGTAGCTTGTAGTGAGATAGACAACTGTCTCCATCTTGTGGCCTTTTTGTGTATTGCAGTTTCAAAAGTTCGACCTTTGTATCCAGTCATTGGTCCAGTCATCCAGTCATTTCTTGCTTTATATGATGAACTGTATCACACAAGTAATGATATATTATTTATAGTATAGACTACAGTATTTCTATAACAAATGTTTTTATATAATTTCTATTTCTAAATTTAAGTAACAAGGCTGAATGAAATGACGGCTTATTATGTCTAAAAAGTAATGTGACCTACTGTCAATAGATCGTACTTTTGATAAGCCTATGATAACTGTATTTCGGGAGAACTTTTCATAATGCTTCTTATACTGTTAAAATGTATGTGTCTCCTCGATACCTGGTGGTGGCCTGGTCTTGGTTAAAAATGCCCGGCCTGAAAAATTTCCCCAGTCTAGCCCTGGATGCTGATATTGTTTAATATTTACTTTGCAAACCAAGCACGCAACACAGTCAAAAACTATTCCATTTATTAATCCTATTAGCTCAACCAGTAATTTGTACCACTTTTTACCTAAATTGGAGCAACTTTAACTTTTGACCCCTGTACAAACTGAAATTGACCTTTCTCAGTGTTCTTGCTGTTTTTACCACATAACTCCAGACCATTCATTCACAGATAGTCCAAACTATACCTTTTTGGAATCTTTATGATCAGACAAATAATATGGAATACCTTTCAATATGATTGGAGCATTTTTTAATTTTGACCCCTGTGTAATACTTCAACTGACCCCTTCTTGGCCGCCTATTGAAAGTTCACGTGGGTACCCAGCATTTTTAAAAGAGTAATGTCTAAGGAGTATGTGTGCCAAATTTGGTGCTTGCATCACCATTTGAAGCATTTTTTTCAGTTATCTGCTGCACTAGAAATGCCCCATGTTCTAGAAAGAATTGTTCTTGTGCAGCTGCAGCGGTATCTTGCACAACCTATTGTAAGTGCAGAGCAGAAGCTCAGTGCCAAAACATGTACGTACACACAAACTGTTGCTGCACCTGATACAGTGGAGTGCAGCACTGACTCTGATGATGAAAATGATTCACACGATTTGTTGTAAATCATCATCTGTTTACAACTTGATGCCAGATTATGACAATGAAACCATATTTCCAATCAAGCTACTAGTACATTTTGATACAATCACATTTAGAGTCACCAAAAATACAGTCTGTAATTTGCTTACATAATGTTACATATCACAACCCTTACCAAAAAATAGTACTGATAAGTATATAAAAAGTAAACTGGAAGTATACTTGAAACATACTTGCATGTACTACTTTTTGGTAAGGGAAATTATTTTCCTCATATATGCAATCCTCCGTTATTGCAATTAATGGATGTCTACAAGTTTTAGAGTAAGTGTTTTTGTCTTATCTTCATAAAAAACAGAAAAAAAAACTTTGAACAACCTAGCTGGCCTTGACGTGGCTTCAAAGCTTAAAGAGAAATATTATTCAATTTTAAATTTCTTTGACCAACGAGCTAGACTAGTATTTAGGTTTATCATGGAAAGAGTTATGATATTAACTGTTTCCCTGTTTTAGTTTAAAGTTAGGTGAGAGTGAGGTGATGATGAATTAAAAGGAATTCTGTATTCCTAAAGTTTGTTGTATCCAGTTAAAATAAATGTTGCTATAAAAAACATTAAATATGCAATAATTATTATTTGTCATCAACTAGTGGTTCTTAATTATCTAGATTATTATTTATCATAAATTTATTCTAATTACAAGTTATAACTATACAGCAGTACAGCAGTAATATGAGAAGTTTACATCCATGTATTTCATATAATTGCTTAAATGAATGACTATTATCACTCTAGGTTGTCAGTATCGTTTTATTCAAATTAGCTCATTTAGTATGCATATCTATTAAAATGATATGATTTAGTTAAATATTGTCTTTTCATAACTGTAACCATAAACCACTCTTACATGCTACAAAAGGTGCATGCAGTGTAAACTATATGGTGAAATTTGTACATTAGGTGGCCATGTTGGAAATATGCAAATTTAAAAAATTGCCCAATGATGCTAGCCTGGCATCATTCAGATTCTTCATAAGGACCCTCAAGACTATCCATTGAAAAACCTTTGTTATACCCGACTTCCACGTATCACTCTCTGGCAACTGGACTATACTGATTTGGGCTTGAATCAGCAGGTCCCGTTCTCGTGATGACGTAGCAACAATATGGCCGCCGCTGAGGGCTGAAATACAGTGCAGGCTTCAGACAGCTGTTGTTTATCCTTCATCTGCGCACTTGTCATTGACTTTTATTGTTGAGGATTTTTTTTAAATATCAACATTTCATCATTTTTAGTGTCATTTGTGCACTTTTTTTGGTGTCACCTACTCTTTAAGCCACTGTTGTTTGTCCAGCCAGCACCGGTCCATTTGCTATTATCACTCTATAGTTTGGTTTCCTTTGGCATCCTGCTCACGCCAAGTCCCTGCAATTTGTCTCTGTTGTGGTGTTGTAAGTACAAGGTTCGCTTTGCACTTTTTGTTCCAGCTGTGTCTACAGTTTGGCTTGCCCTTTTAGTTCTTGCTGTGTCTACTTCCTGAAGTAGACTTATGGGTTACATGCTCCCTCAGTTGAGCAAAGAAGTTTTGTTTTTCCTCCTCCTCTGTTGAGGTAGTGTTTGGACTTTATCCCTCTGCTTGTCTTTGTCCCAGAAGGCTGGGTGTCTGTGGATTTTAAACTCACCTGGCAAGAGTGTGTTGTTCTTTGGGGGAACTTACCTTGAAGTTACCACTGTCTTCCTGCACCGATACTAAAGGTAATATTTGAGCTTTGTGGCAATGATACTAAAGATGATATTTGAGTTATTCAAGCTGATATTACCTGAGTTACCTGCAGCTCTGTTAAGAGAAGAATCCTGTTTCGGTTTGCACTTCAAGAGGATATTATCTGCCTTTTTCTGTACCTCTGAAGAGAGAATTCTGAACATGGTCTTCTGTGCCTGAAGAGAGTTCCTGAGTTCCTGTCAGCACCCCTTTGAGAGAACCTTTTAGTTTGTCTGCACACTGTTTTCATTGATTCTTCCTGGTGTTCAAATAAACTATTAATTCCTCCATCCTGTGTTTATGGCTGCTCTGCATCTTGGGGTAAATTCTGATTCTGTTCCTGGCTCTACCACCAATCACAACAAATTGTCATGCAACCTTCCTGAAAGCTGCACTGTCGGTCAGAAAGCTATTTTCAGTAGCGTGTGTTATGCTCTTAAATGTAATGTCCATATCAGTAATTAATGGGTCAGGGGAAGTGATGGTCTAGTGGTTAAGGTGTTGGGCTTCAGTCCAGAAAATCATAGGTTCAAATCCCTGCCTGACTGGAAAATCACGAAGGGCACTTGGGCAAGGCCTTTAATCCCCTATTGCTCCCGGTGTGTAGTGAGCGCCTTGTAAGGCAGCACCCTGACATCGGGGTGAATGTGAGGCATAATTGTAAAGCGCTTTGAGCGTCTGATGCAGATGGAAAAGCGCTATATAAATGCAGTCCATTTACCATTTAATAAGAAAACAGAGGCAGAGGGGATCCAACCTTGGCACAACTGAAGGAGGAGGAGGCCTCATCATTAACAGAATCCACTTGGAGAGCCGTTTATTTCATAAGGCAGTTTGGAAAGCAAGGATCAGGATGCGCTGACCTTTACCCTCCCAAGTGGAATCAACGCTACACCACCAGGCCACCTGTATATAGTAGGGGTGGCAAGCAGACGGGAGAGAAGAGTCAGAGAAAAACAGAGCGCTCTCACTCTGTAATCAGTATCAGTATTTTTATCTGTAAGTTTTCAATAAATTTTCTCACTTGATAAAGAATGTGGCAGTCATCTGTGTTTAACAAACGCGACAGCAGCCATTTTACAATATGAAAATTGAAAAATGTTCCAGTCGTACTGAACAATATACCACATTATTTGTCTCATCATAAACATTCCTAAAGGGTAGTTAACAGCAAAAACAACGACAAAAGTCATTTTCACTTTGTACAGGGCCGTTCTTACCCAGTATACCTTGGAATACTGCTGATTATATGTGTGCCAAATTTCATACTTTTATCAGAAAAATGCACTATTTGTTGCACTATGAAACTAGAAGCACTCAGAGAGTGCAAACCTCCGCCAAGGCCATGGGGTCACTGACGCCATAACATCTACACGCCGTGGAATCATTGAACCTAAAAAAACAATGTTTGCTCAGTAGTAAAAAAACGTTTCATCTGCTGTGACTGGATAGCATGTATCCTTAGCACTTGGCATCACAGTTTATTGCAACTTGCACCTTTCCCAGAAGCTACTGTCATCTGAGCACTGATATTGATATTGCATGTGCTTATAGACAAAAACAAATAAGAGACAAAATTCAATTTATTATTCAACTAAACTGCAAATACGAGGTCTGTTAGAAAAGTATCCGACCTTATTATTTTTTTAAAAAACCATATGGATTTGAATCACGTGCGATTACATCAGCCAAGCTTGAACCCTCATGGGCATGCGAGAGTTTTTTCACGCCTGTCGGTGACGTCATTCACCTGTGAGCACGCCTTGTGGAAGGAGTGGTCCAGCCCCCTCGTCGGATTTTCATTGTCTGAGAAGTTGCTGAGAGACTGGCGCTGTGCTTGATCAAAATTTTTTCAAAAACTGTGAGGCACAGCCAAGTGGACACCATTTAAGAAATTCAGCTGGTTTTCTGTGAAAATTTTAACGGCTGATGAGAGATTTTGGATTGTTTCTATCGCTGTAAGGACTTCCCACGGAGCGGGACATCGCGCAGCGCTCCGAGGCGACGTCGTCATCCTGTTTCAAGCTGAAAACCTCCAAATTTGAGCCTCTGTAGACCCAGGATGTCGTGAGAGAACAGAGAACTTTCAGAAGAGGTCGGAATCAGCAGTTTATCCAGACATTCCACTGTTAAAGGAGATTTTTTTTAATGAAAGACGTGCAGACAGATTGGCACGTCGGCTCGCCCGCCACAGGAAAAACACCTCCGTTGGAAGCCTTAAGGACAAGTTGGAACATGCCCTGCTGTTAAACAATTTCTCAGATACTCACTCAACTGAGTGAGTATCCCCATTCCTACCAGGCTGCTCAAGGAAGCCCTACCATTATTTAATGCTTCGATCTTAAATATGATCAATCTATCTTTGTTAGTTGGCTATGTACCACAGGCTTTTAAGGTGGCAGTAATTAAACCATTACTTAAAAAGCCATCACTTGACCCAGCTATCTTAGCTAATTATAGGCCAATCTCCAACCTTCCTTTTCTCTCAAAAATTCTTGAAAGGGTAGTTGTAAAACAGCTAACTGATCATCTGCAGAGGAATGGTCTATTTGAAGAGTTTCAGTCAGGTTTTAGAATTCATCATAGTACAGAAACAGCATTAGTGAAGGTTACAAATGATCTTCTTATGGCCTCGGACAGTGGACTCATCTCTGTGCTTGTTCTGTTAGACCTCAGTGCTGCTTTTGATACTGTTGACCATAAAATTTTATTACAGAGATTAGAGCATGTCATAGGTATTAAAGGCACTGTGCTGCGGTGGTTTGAATCATATTTGTCTAATAGATTACAATTTGTTCATGTAAATGGGGAATCTTCTTCACAGACTAAAGTTAATTATGGAGTTCCACAAGGTTCTGTGCTAGGACCAATTTTATTCACTTTATACATGCTTCCCTTAGGCAGTATTATTAGACGGTATTGCTTAAATTTTCATTGTTACGCAGATGATACCCAGCTTTATCTATCCATGAAGCCAGAGGACACACACCAATTAGCTAAACTGCAGGATTGTCTTACAGACATAAAGACATGGATGACCTCTAATTTCCTGCTTTTAAACTCATTACCCTGACCTCTAGTAATACTGTGAGAAATCTTGGAGTCATTTTTGATCAGGATATGTCATTCAAAGCGCATATTAAACAAATATGTAGGACTGCTTTTTTGCATTTACGCAATATCTCTAAAATCAGAAAGGTCTTGTCTCAGAGTGATGCTGAAAAACTAATTCATGCATTTATTTCCTCTAGGCTGGACTATTGTAATTCATTATTATCAGGTTGTCCTAAAAGTTCCCTAAAAAGCCTTCAGTTAATTCAAAATGCTGCAGCTAGAGTACTGACGGGGACTAGAAGGAGAGGGCATATCTCACCCATATTGGCCTCTCTTCATTGGCTTCCTGTTAATTCTAGAATAGAATTTAAAATTCTTCTTCTTACTTATAAGGTTTTGAAGAATCAGGTCCCATCTTATCTTAGGGACCTCGTAGTACCATATCACCCCAATAGAGCGCTTCGCTCTCAGACTGCAGGCTTACTTGTAGTTCCTAGGGTTTGTAAGAGTAGAATGGGAGGCAGAGCCTTCAGCTTTCAGGCTCCTCTCCTGTGGAACCAGCTCCCAATTCAGATCAGGGAGACAGACACCCTCTCTACTTTTAAGATTAGGCTTAAAACTTTCCTTTTTGCTAAAGCTTATAGTTAGGGCTGGATCAGGTGACCCTGAACCATCCCTTAGTTATGCTGCTATAGACGTAGACTGCTGGGGGGTTCCCATGATGCACTGTTTCTTTCTCTTTTTGCTCTGTATGCACCACTCTGCATTTAATCAATAGTGATCGATCTCTGCTCCCCTCCACAGCATGTCTTTTTCCTGGTTCTCTCCCTCAGCCCCAACCAGTCCCAGCAGAAGACTGCCCCTCCCTGAGCCTGGTTCTGCTGGAGGTTTCTTCCTGTTAAAAGGGAGTTTTTCCTTCCCACTGTAGCCAAGTGCTTGCTCACAGGGGGTCGTTTTGACCGTTGGGGTTTTACATAATTATTGTATGGCCTTGCCTTACAATATAAAGCGCCTTGGGGCAACTGTTTGTTGTGATTTGGCGCTATATAAAAAAATTGATTGATTGATTGATTGATTGACAGGCGTGAAAAAACTCACACATGCGCACTAGGGTTCAAGAATGGCTGATGTAATCACGCGTGATTCAAATCCATATAGTTTTTTAAAAAAATAAAACTGTCGGTTTCTTTTCTAATAGACCTCATATATGAATTTTCTAACATTTATTAAACACTTCTCTAAACAAGGCCATAGGGTCACTGACGCTAAAGAGATTCCCTCCTTGGCACAGTGATCTAATTTCTTTTTGTCTGTTTCTCTAAAATTGTATATAATAATCATTAGATTATTAATATATAAACAAAAATAAATTTAAGAAAATATTACAGTTTGAAAACAAATGTATCTGAACGTGATGACAGCTGCAACTGCTTAATGCCAACTTTTAACATTGAAAATGCCATAGACATACTAACGCGTTAGCATCGGTATCCGGATCGTGATCCGGATCACCACTAAAATTTAATCACTTGTTCCTCTTGTCATTTCCAACCACTCCACAAAATTTCATCAAAATCCGTTGAAAACTTATTGAGTTATCCTGCTGAGAAACAGACAGACAAACAAACAAACACACCCGACAGAAAAAAATAACCTCCTTGGCGGAGGTAATTATTTTTACACGGCGGCTTTGAGCCTGATCCTCATTCCGTACCACCAGGCGGCGGTCAGACGCTGTTCTGTTGTTTGTCACCGCCACGAAGAAGAGGACCTGGGCTAGCAGGCGGTGAGTGTGTGAATTTGTCTTACTTATCCGGCCGCGGGTGTCGGTTTTTGCATTAATATCATTTTGGACGGGGTCGGGTTTGGTATGACTAGGAAAGCTGGTGTTTGTGATGTCAGTTTGAGCGGTTCATGTCGTAGAAACAGCGGGAGAGAGACGCCGGCTGCAGTGGGAGGGAGGAGGGGAGCCCATTAGCCCAAAGCTAACGACATTGTATGCGGCGCCGTTTAGGGTGGAGACGTCTGTGTGGTCGGTTAATAGACAATTAAACCCTTCAGTCAGGGACAGGCTACAATTTGCGGTGTTTTAGAGAGATTTTGTGCTGCTGACTGCCGTCACTAGTGAAAATGATAATGACGCGAAGTTGGTTTACAATTGGTAGCTTCCTATTCTGCACTTAAGGGGGCATTTAAGGGACAATCCTCTAACAGCGCTGAGGGATTCCGTGTTTTTTTCCCCACACTTCTTACTGTTGTCAAAGTCTGTTGGGCATTTTGAAATGAATATTTGTGTGTGCGTGTGTTCGTTCACAATTAGGCTAACACTTTGACACACCTGACAGTGGATTTGACACAACACTAAGGCTTTATTATTTATTTAAAAGTGCATAACGCTTTGGGGAGGTGGGGGTCAAAAAACAAAGGATCTGTGGCTGAGCGCTGTCTATCCGGTTGTTAAGTGTGACGTAGCGCATCATGTGATTTTCAACTTCCGGCTCCAAACAAAAAAGGCGCGCTGTCATTAACATTGAGAACTGCACTGAGACGATCTGATCAGGCTGCACTTACACCGTTGCACACGGACAACAGCATTAACATCGCAACATAAAACTCTTTGTATATTGTGTCTAAAATTCTCCTGGATATATTAACTGGATTTTTAGACGTTGTTACTGCGTTTGTTTTATGTAAAAATGTCAGACGCTCAGGTTGTTTCTCTGTTATTTTCAATGGGACTTGCTGCGAGCTGCTATCGCTTCCTGTTCATGTCGTTCGGGGAGAAAGTGAAGTTTTCACTTTAACGTCCTGTTTATTGTAATAAATAATTTTTATTAACAAACAAACATGTATATTTTACCTGTGTATAATAAAATATGTAAAGTAAAAGAAAAAAGTTTTATTAAGTGTTCTGACCATAGAACCAGACGAATGCAGTTAACGGAGGTGGAGGCGGAGAAGGGAGGGACGGAGGTTTGCACACAATGTAAACAAACTAAACTTAAACTGTAAATCCTTAAAAGGATCAAACAGATGTAACTTTAATTATAATGTTGGAGGTCTTTGGACCCGGAAACAGATTTATCACGTGATGCGTTACATCAGCGCTTAACAACCAGATACGTTGGTGGGTACGGTTGGGCCTACGTCACTTCTGTTGCCATTTTGGATTGCCGCTGAAAACAAACTACGCGCACTCACAACCAATGTTAATATAGTTGTCTGTACCACTGTTTATTCACAAAGTCCTGCCGATTTGGTCATGGCAAATGGCGTATGAGTATGTGGAGAGCCTTGATAGGTGTGCAAAAGTTGCTGCAGTTAAAAAGCTCAGTTTTCGATCTTTTAACTTATCGTGGTTGGTACAGCCAACTGCAACACACGATCGTGGCATTCTCTGTGACAACTAGTATATATTAAGTAGAAAAAAAGGTGGCATAAGGATGCAAGTGCGATGGGCGTCAAGTAGGAAATGAGCGCAACAGCGGTTTGTTTTCAACAGCTCGCTGGTTACTATGCGCGTTGCTATGTGCGTGCGCATAAGGGACCCGGATGTCCGACCGTACCTATAGATTTTCCCTTAGTAGTTCTCCTTAACTGCTGAATCGGAAGCCAGCTTCAGTGTCGTTTGATGATAGCAGCATAGCTAAGCCCTCATTGTCTTTTCTCTTTGATGTCCTTGTCCTTTCTGCATCTATCATTGTTTTGCAACCACTCTTATTTGAAAATGTCAGACTTTTTAGACTTCACCTCTGTTAGTTTTGTGTTTTTTCACTGTTTTAAATGCAGTAGATTCCTGTCACTGCCACATGTTCTGCTGCTGTTTGTTTGTCAGCCTGCAGTTGATTAATTTGAGAAATTACTTCAGCAACAATTCCTACTTCTGATTGTAGTTATCTTGTGTTGCATTAAATTGTTGAGAAAAATGGTTCCACTGGTTCTTATAGCAAAATGATCATTTGCAGATCTAATTTATTATCACGTTTTTCTGTGCGGTTTTTTATTTTTGGTGAATGCTGTTGGCATGGGGAAATAGTGGTTAGCGCTCTTTCCTCACAGCGTGAGGGTCCGGTGTTTGATTTTCCCCCAGTGCCCATATGCTTAGTGTGCAATGTTTGCATGCTATCCCTGTGAGCATGAATGCCTTTTTTTTGGTTGGGGGGGGGGGGGGGGGGGAATTGATACAGCCTGATGTGACTTCCAGAATACTGTATCAAGTTTCCCACCACTCACATCGATACACTTCAGAGCTTTAAAGACGAGCGTGGTAGAAAATATACCGGTGTCGAGAACTGAGAACACCCCCATATCAGATTTGTATATTTGCTATCTGCACATCCGCAAAAAAAGGCTGAAGTAAAGATTGAAAAACACAGCATTAGGACCCAAGTCCGCTGACCCCTCAAAGTCTCGCTCAGTCATTACCAGTGCCAAGTCTGCTAGCTTCAGGCTTAAAGAGGAGGTTATAAGAAGAGCTTGGCAAAAGAAGCAAGTTTTCTGTGACAACAACTGATACTACGTGGATTATGATTACCCACCAGCAATCCTTTAGAAATACTTTGAGGACAGCCAGGTAAAGAAGGTGCTCAAAGAGAGAAAAATCAAATTCCAAACTCCATCTCCTGTGAAAATGCGAGTGTTCTTTGAAGAAGGGATCCGGTTGTAGGAGACAGCAGACATGTCTTCACGCAGACTCCCAGTTATCGTCATCTCATTGACCCATATCAGCGCGTGTTACAGTGGTTTTCATTGTGGCAGAGGGCAGGGCAGGGACGAGGACACGGCAGCATGGAGGAATGCACCTTCTCAAGCAAGTGAGGATACCTGATTGTGTGCAGTGGAAAAGCTACAAGAATTCAGGTGGCAGACTTCTACAGATGAGTAATAATTAGTGCTACTAATTCAGATGCTCTTTAGTTCAAGGTAAAAGCTACCTATTTGCTTTGTATGTGTCCCCCTTTTACTCCTGATTCTCATTATAATATATTACGTTGGACATGGACACTATTTGTTAATGGATACTGACGCAGTACAGCCATCGCAATGGGCCCTACTCTTAGCAGAGAGCAGATGTTCCCCTGATTGGAGCTCTAACAACACAAACCCATCAAAGGTTGAGTTTTTTTAGAACCTCTGCACTGGAAGTACACCCTCCACATTAGGGCTGCCACAAATGATTGTTTTGATAATTGACTAGTCACCGATTATTTTTGCAATTAGTTGACTAATTGTATCATATATAACTTGAGGCTTATCACACCAACATGTAGCTGCTTTTACCAGGGATGGGAATTCTCCACGGATTCGCGGATTTTCAACTTTTTCTGGTTTTCTGGGCCATTTCTATGATCTGCATCAATCTGTTGAGAGAAATTGGGGGTGGGGGTGCAGCGGGGCCAGCTGTGCTTGTTAAACCTTTGTTCATATGCACAGGAACCGCATTGCTGGAACTGCAAGTTAAAATGCGCGATATCATTGGCTACTTTTTCTACGATGGCAAACTTTCAGCCAATCAGAATCTCTGTAATATCGAAAGTCACTGAAAGTACCCAGACGCAGCTGGTCTGCGCTGTGTCAGCCTGATCCCATCAGATCTCAGAAGCTAAGCAGTGCAGCATCTGGTTAGTACTTGGATGGGAGACCTCTTTGGAACACCAGCGGCTGTGTGTGTTTCTCCGGGTGAAACTGGAGTTGCGTCAGGAAGGGCATCCGGTGTAAAACTTGTGCCAATTATCAAAGCGGATCTGGCTGTATCTGCTGTGGTGACCCCATCCCGAGACAGGAGCAGCCGAAATGACAACACACACACTGAAAGTACCCAGACATGGACATTTGGATTTTCTGCAAGTTTGGGTTGTCGAGCTAATACTTTAACATGGCTAAAATTACAGAGAGAGAGAGGATGAAGACCGCATTAAAGATATCGATATAGTGGTGTAAAAAAATATGTTTAAGTGGACATGGCTGGAGTGGGACGTGGATGGGACAAAGGCCAGACTGTGAATTTGTCCACAAGGTTGAGCTCGCAAGTAAAGCTCTCTGCATGCTATGTTTGGATTTCATTAGCAAAACCTTGGAAGAAGACTGCAAGACGAAACATATCACCAAAAGTTAATATTAAAGGAACTAATCTGCCTGGGTCCATTAGAGTGTGGAAGAGGCACAGCGAGCCCCAAATCCCCCAGCACTTGTACCAGTCAGTGACAGAACATCTAGTGGATGTCCAATAATTCTATTCATCCAATTAAAATGTGTTTACAGTCACTGAAATTTTTAAGTGTGGTGCAATTATTTATACTGTACATGTACTGAAGTGAAATTCAGGGCTGCAAAACCAGCACTTGTGTACAGATTTTTGTCAAAATTTGGTTCCATGTTTATTTTGCCATATAAAACCGTTATATATATATTCGATAATGACATCAGTATCGATAAAATCTTATCAGTACCTATCCCTACTTTTGATAGGTTCAATGATATCTGTCCAATGCTATGGCATTTATAGTAAGTACATAGCCTATTGCACGAGGCAGGTATCACTGAAAGAAGGTCTACATAGACAGATTCTTTTATTAGAGTAAGGTTTCCACATACCCCAACATACAACAAAATATAAAATGAAAGTTCATGAAATTAGGTCTCTGTAGTGGCCCCGAAATGCCTCTAAAATGCTCAAAACCTGTGAGCTTCAAGGGGTTCCTCCCCTTGGGCCCCCGTTTGTTATCAGTTTGTTTTTTTTTTTCCTTTTTCTTACTCCCTCATCTCACTGGATCGCATTCTCTCGTGAATCCTCTTGCTGTGTGTGCGCGCGCGCATATGCGTTCAGTCTCCCCCCACCTGATTCCACTCACTGTGTGCTCTGATAGGCCTAAGTTTTAATATGATATTAGGTTATTGTGAGGGAACGCAATAATCTGGGCCAAAAAATTTAACCATGTCTGGCTCCGTATATTTCTCTATGTCGATTGCAGACTCACTGCTTCTGCTGCTGCTCAGCGTGACGCAACGAAGCAGTGCTGCGACCCGCTGCTGGTTCTCTGCTTCGCTGCTTTTCTGAAGTGACAGGTCCACAATTTCTTCATTAACCCTCCTCAAAGCCATTAAAATATGTCAGTCGTGAGTCACCATTGTGCAGCTTAAAGTCACTAACTGGGACTCTTGAGAAACAAGAATCGTCCTCTGTTCTGTTCCTGTTTTGTGGGACTCTAAGTGCGCAGCTCCAAACACTTTCGGTCGGAATTAATAACTTCAAAGCCAATTGCCATTTTAAATTAAATGACACCTCTTTCCAAATGTTGTAATACAGACAAACTACAACGACCAAAACCATTTTTGTCTCACAAAATGAGATGTCCTCAGTTCTTTATGAAATACTGATGTTGATGTGCAGCGCAGCCGGCTGCAAGAGCTCAGCTCAGAGACTGTGAAGTTACATTTGTCTCATTAATATCTGAAAGGAAATGCTTTTGATAAAAACTACAGACTTGATTTCTATTTATGTCCAGAGATATCCAGTGGATCCAGTGACCAATTTTATATTTATTTACTTTAAGACTCAAAATGATGTTAACATAGAAAACCTGTAAAGCCTACTTTTAGTACGCATAAAATTCACAAGAGTTATTGATAGGGGAGTAAAATAATTACCAGTGTACCCCACTCTTAATTTGTGTACAAATTAATACAATCCATTTGACAAACTTCCTGGTTTTCACAGCAATAAAATCAGAATTGATCATATTAAACCTGATTTTAGTCTGCACACAAAAGGGGTAAACTCGGTACAGAATAAGCTTCTCATATTTCCTGCATGGGCAGGTCATGACTATACAAATCTGATACGGGGTAATCTCAGTAAGGATGGGACCAATCAGGTCCAGAATCGTTATCAGCTTCTAATACTAATATAATTCAAGTATTGGAAAATACAGATACAACCTGCATCATTTTCCAATACTGGAGAAAAACCACATCTGTGAAACCTCTGAACAGCGCTTGCTCTCTGCTCTGTTTACTGCTGAGCGGAAAGGGGGGGGGGGGGGGGCGTTTCTGAGCTGAAGCCGAGCTGTTTCTTCCGCGCACCACAGCCGAGGGTTTTAAGCCACGGGTAGCGGCAAATTTACGCCCGGCTCTCTGGTTCAAATTGTCTGTGCAACCGAGGACGGATTTTCTGAAAAAATGACCTAGAAATGTGTGCTAAAAAACAGCTGCTTCGGCGTCCCAAGGCTGTACAACGCTATGAAAAGGGGAGGGTGAGAGAGAGACAGAGAGAGAGCACTTTTGTTTTTGCTCCAACACTTGCTTTGAAAATGTAAATATACAGTGAGGAAAATAAGTATTTGAACACCCTGCGATTTTGCAAGTTCTCCCACTTAGAAATCATGGAGGGGTCTGAAATTTTCATCTTAACTGCATGTCCACTGTGAGAGACATAATCAAAAAAAAAAAAAAAAAAAAATCCGGAAATCACAATGTACGATTTTTTTTTATAATATTAAAGCAAATGGAGCTCTGGTATCGGAATAGTATTGGTATCAGCAGATATCTAAATTCAGGGATCGGGATCAGATCGGAAGTTTAAAAAAAAAATCAGTGCATCTCTAAATGTCTGTACCTGACACCGGTGTTGCAGACTGAATGGTCCGCCCTTCCTCCACTGTGCATGCGTCATTTCAGAGCTCCACCCCTTGTGAGACAGTCTCTTCACTCAAAGCGATCAAATGGATTAATGGGATTATTAACCATCAGATGACAAGGTAAAACCTCGTAAATCATTCTAAAGTCAGTTTTAAGCAGAATCAAGGCCATTTTAAGCAGAAATAAGGCGAAACTTGGTGATGCTTTGAAATGACTGACGCGCAGTGAACGCATCAGCTAGCAGCTTGGATAGCCGCAATGCTCTGATCGCTTCCTCTGCCTTTTATGATGAAATGATGCTGAATTTATGTGGAAATTATTGTTGTACAAAAGCTTTAGATATCTGTCGCTGACACAAATGACTGGAGTGCAGTTTTAAGCAGAAATGAGGTGATCATTTGTGAACCATGGCTAATGACGCATGCACAGTGAAGGCAGGGCGGACCGATTTATAAAGGGGACCTTTCGGTCTGCAGCACCGGTAAGAGCAGTGCCTCCGTCTTTTTAAACGCAACATGTAGGTGTATGTTGGTGTTAAAACCAAAAAGGGGGTAAGGACTTGAATTCGCCAAATGCTAAGCTTTGGTGTCGTGGGGAATCTCATTCTCTGGTACATGGTTAACATTATACTATCCAGTAAAAGCCACACCCAGATCTGCATCTGAAGCACTTTGAGTTGCTTTGTGCATGAAAGGTGCTGTATAAATAAATTTGCCTTTGCATGGCATTAAGCTGGTCTATCATAACAAATGAAAATGTAACACTTGGAGATTACTCATTAACCTTTATTTTTCAGCCAAACATTTATCAGCCTCTCCCACTTCACTCTGTCCTGTTTTATACCAACAGAAGTCCAAAGGCTTTAGCTCGTGTTGACTGTAAAATCTGAACCTGACCGGTTACTACATTTGACTCACTGTGCACGGCATGCATGCACAGCATGACTGCAGATTTGAGCTGCATTCACATTGTTAGTTGAAGTGATTTTAAGCTTGGGTATTTATTTACTTCCTGCCAGTGACACAGATAGGATTGTTTAGCAGTGTAAACATACCAGTTCGTATTTTTTTGTTTTTGTTTTTCTCAGGCCATTTGACTGTTCTGCACTGGAAAAAAGTCTAGCTTTACATGGTTTAAATATGTACATCTCAGGGATTTTTCTAGAAAAATCTGTGAGGCTATGGCAAAGGAGTGGAGGGATTAAGCGGGCAGTCTAAAAATGCCCAATAGGAGGATTTTCAAATTGTCTGGCGGTTCATCTACCACAATTGGTATGTTCTTGGAGTACTCTATTCATGGAGTTGCACTCAAATCTCATTGTAATGCAAATTACAATGACAGTAAAGGCGATTCTGATTCTGATGTGTCTGGGCACTCATAGTGCAGCAGATAACTGAAGCAATCCTTCAAATGGTGATACAAGCACCAAATTCAGCTCAGATACTCCTTAGACATTACTCTTTGAAAAAAGCGATTTGCAGTTGAATTTTCATGACGCGGCCACATAGGGGTCAATTGAAGAATTACACAGGGGTCAAAATTAAAAGATGCTCCAAACATACTGAAAATTATACCACATTATTTGTCTGATCATAAATATTCCAAAAAGGTATAGTTTGAACTATCTATGCCTGAATGAAATCAGTTTCAGCAGAGTTCCGGTTAAGGGCACAACATAAACACACCTCATGAAGTATGGACAAGAGGACAACATCGGGGCATAGCAGAAGTCCATCACAGGTGCTACACCTCCTCTCCATAACCATCTCAACTTGGGAGAACGTGTCATCATCATAATCGCCCGTGAACTTGCTGGATCAATGCCATCCACATCTTCGTTAGTCGTCAGTCATTGTTTACATGCGCTGAGACAGTGGAATTCTGCTGGCATGGCGGTGCATTCTGGGAAGCGCAGGGGGCTGCCAGGGGCATTATGGAAAATGTTGAAGTACCAAATGCCATGGACATCGTGCTGCAATGCACCATGAGAATTTGTGGTTTTGGGTTTTAAGTGTTATTGTGATTCATGTTAGTTTAATACTGTTATTTGTGTTTTTGTAGTTCAGTTGGTTTAGTCAGTTTAGTTAATAACATTTAAAACCTCAAAACCCTGAACTCCCATGGTGTATTACAGCACAGAATCCATTGTTTATTGGCTAGTTAAATTGCTAATTTCTCCAATTTTTCCATTTTCACAGCATGCACCCATGACCCAAAATACATAAGCATAAACAGTAAATGTCAGCTCTCCCTGGTTTCTGCGTGATCGAAGCTGTACACACGCACACAGAGGCCATTTGGCTATTATAATGCTATACTATAATTATAATAGATACTACTGATGATGATGATGATAATAATAGTGTGTGTATATGATAATAAACCTATACAATTTATGCATTGAGACGGCAAATTAACGTAAAAAATATGTAATTAACAGGAAGTAAAAGGGTTGAGTTCTTCTTCTAAAAATTGTTGAGGTCTAAGTTTCTAAAAACACTCTGGACTCACACACCATTCCAACTCATTTATGAAACTTTGCATGATTTATTACCACCGCTGAAAGATGTCAGCTACTTATTTTATAAACACTACCCAATCTAGAGCCCGTGGATCCCCACAGGCAACACACTAGTTTTTATTAAATTCTAATTTGTATATTAGGTGTGTGTGTGTGTGTATGTATGTATATATATATATATATATATATATATATATATATATATATATATATATATATATATATATATATATAGTGTGTGTTTTTTTTTACTGTCTTAGGTATTTGTTAATGAATCAACCATACTATTTTCATCTGTGCAGTACATGCAGTCATTTGACAGATTATGAAAGAAGTTATTGTCTGGGTCAGTGTTACTTACATACTCAGCTATCTTGTGATCTGTGTCTGTAAGTAAGTCCCTTCCGCTGCTCTCTTGTTTTCACTCGGGGTCGCCATGTTAATTTGGCAAAGGTTTTACGCCGAATGGCGAATGCCCTTCCTGACGCAAGTGCACTTTACATGGAGAAATATGGCAGAGGTGGGGTTTGAATTGGGAACCTTCCACACTGCAACCAAGCACACTAACCACTTGGCCACCACCCCTGCCTGCCGGAGAAGATGTCATTTTTGCAGCACGATGCAAATGACTTCAGAGCTTTTGGTTTATTCATTAGCAGTGAAAGAAGCAAGCTGAGTAGTTTTTTGAAATGACAAATGCATCTGTGATTCAGAGAATGTTCTCCGTGGAGTGGTTTAGTTGTAATATAGTAGGTTCCTGCCTTTATTAATTCATTTAACCATTGAGCAATCTGTGAGAGTTTCTATCTGTCTTGTTCCCCACATTAATCCATGGATTAAATTTTCCTCTGATTAAAAAAAAAAAAAAATGGCTTCTTTTTTCTCCCCTCAGCATCCTTTACGGTGTATGTGTGGCAACAACATGTCTGTTCCGCTGCTTGCCGAGGCCGTGACAGTGTCTGGGACCGAAAAAGAGACTGCAGCAGTGAGTTGGCCTTAAAATCCACACACAGATAGAATCTGAGCCGTGGAATTTATTTGATTTTATTTACTGCCTGTCACTTCTGATCATATAGACTGATGTCAGTCAGTTCATCTATAATTTCACTTCAATTCAGCTGTCAAAATAATACTATAATTGGGGTGGACAGACTTAAATTCATATCACAGTATAATTTGCAGTACAAATGGATACCACTGAATATTTTTCTTAAAATTTCAGTATAAATTCTTCTGGTAAAGTACTATATGGGAACGGCATGGTAGTTCATGACAGTGGTGGTAAATGTTCAAAAACAGCTTATGGGTCATTCCATATGAAATCATCCAAAATAAGGGGAAGTCCCAGTTTTATAGTTTTAGAATTGCCTGGTTTTGATATATTTTGTAGCTCATGTTAAGAGAAGAAGAATGGTCTTGGCGGCAGGGACATTGAGATCATTCTTGTTTTTAAGAATGATCCCTGTCACAAGCAAACCTATGCAAGGTGAGTCTGAAGTCAACATTAAGGAAAAATTCCATTCATATGATTAATAACCACCTTTGCATGAACTTGCGTTAGTCCATGCATGTGCATAGCTTATGTACAGCTAGCTACACGTTAGTTACTGTGCTTTTTTTATTCAGTGATACAGACATTGTTTATAATGTAGCAATGTATGTGTATACATGCTGGATGGATTTCAGAATGGCTATCGTATAGACCGTCATATATTTCCTGTACATTTTCATGTACATTTTGATTAAGCTGAAAACTGAAGATTACCAATAAAGAGGGCACTTGTTTTCCCATCAGGCCTCTTTGTTAGATGTTGGTACCAGGTTTAATTTGAACTTCCAATGAAGATCTTTCATCTGAGACCAACAAAACAAAAATCAAAAGATGCCCACATGCCCAAAAGGGGGTGCCAAAAGAACATATTTGGTAAAAATAGCCGGACAAGGGTTAATTTTGGGCAAAATTTGTGGACATTGTGGTGGTGTTCTTTGCATCCCAAGGAAGCCTAACATTAGTACTACCAACATGCCAAGCAGCATTTTTTTTTACATGACAAGGCAAATATGGTTAAATGCACATCAAAGTCAGCACACTTTCTGAACATTTTTTTTTTCTCAAATTCCATTTTTTTTTTGGTCATTAATGTTGTGGCCCCCAGGGGGTTAATTTCTTCAGTTGTACATTTTACATAAACTTTAAGACAGAATAAACAAATTCTGAAAATATCAAGTTAGTATCTTTTCTAGTTTTTGATTTATGGCCAAGTAAACATGGTCACAAACGGAACACAGAGAGCTAACACGGAAACGCCCCTTATTAAAACCTCCATAGAATCTAAATGAAACAAGATATTGAGCTGCCGCCAAGACCATTCTTCTTCTCTCAACACTGGCTACAAAATATATCAAACCAGGCAATTCTAAAACCATAAAACTGAGACCTTTGGTGATTTCATATGGAATGACCCTTATTTCTGTATAAATCTAATAGTTAATAATTTTGTAAAAGTTAGCAAGAAATAAGCACTTCTAAATTGAAAAACACTATTTTTGAAACGAAATAACACCTCTGAAGTGATTTACAACACATTTTATGGATGTTGACATGTACACTTTGTGTTACACGCATCACATGAATTCAAAGGTAACGTCGGGTAATTTCAAAACCACATGCATGCGCACACACACACACACACACTTCCTCCTGCAGATGAAGTTAAAAGGAAACGACAATATTCATTATGGAATTCCCACCAGGTAAATATGTTCTTCATTAGACCTTGTGCATCTGCTATTTATCTGGAGTTCCCCACTCAGCCCCCTAAATATCCCTGGGAGAACCTCTTTGAACTTATGCCACATAATAAAGCTCTTATATCAGGGATATCTAATGTTGTTCTTTCAATGGACAATCATCCAGCAAACAAAATTATCTGTAATTGGGAATAAGAGTTGGGGCTGGAGTTCCGGGAAGGTTTCTGAGATGAGGCAGTTCACAGAATTTGTACATCGTCAGCTTGTGCAAGGCTCCACCTAATTCAATTTAATGTAGTACACAGGCTGCATTTATCAAAGCCCGACTCATCCAAAATTCATCCCAATGTCTCTGATATTTGTGATAGCTGTAACTCTCTCTGTGATTACAGTATAAGTCATATGTGTTTTTTTCTCATGACTTCCTGTTTTTTTTCCTGCTGGTTTCCAGTTTGGCTTCATCGGTCTGTGACCTCCAGCACTCACTGGATCGGTTTGCAGCCGAGTGTGAAGCGTGTGGGATGAGGTCAGCACCTCTAAATCTGAGGCCATGGTTCTCAGCAGGAAACCGGGTAGGGAATGCAGTCTTGCCTCAAGTGAAGGAGTTCAACTACCTAGGGGTCTTGTTCACGAGTGAGAGGACAATGGAGCGTGAGATTGGCCTGGAGATTTGGTGCAGCAGGGACGGTGTTGCATTCGCTCTACTGTACTGTTGTGATGAAAAGGGAGCTCAGTCAAAAGGCGAAGCTCTCGATCTACTGGTCAATCTTCGTTCCTACTCTCACCTATGGTCATCAGGGTTTGGTCATGACTGAAAGAACTAGATTGCAGGTACAAGCGGCTGAAATGGGCTTCCTTAGGAGGGTGGTTGGTGTCTCCTTTAGAGGTGAGGTGAGAAGCTCGGTCATCCGTGGGGAGCTCGGAGTAGAGTCGCTGCTCCTTCATGTTGAAAGGAGCCAGCTGAAGTGGTTCAGCCATCTGGTAAAGATGCCCCCTGGGGCCTGGGTGCCTCCCTAGGGAGGTGTTCCAGGCACATCCACCTGGGAGGAGACCCCGGGGAAGACCCAGAACTAGGTGGAGAGATTATATCTCCACACTGGACTGGGAACACCTCGGAATCTTCCAGTCAGAGGTGGTCAGTGTGGCCTGGGAAAGGGAAGTCTGGGGTCCCCTGCAACCCGATCCTGGATAAGCAGTTGAAGATGATGATAATGATGATGATGATGTTTTTCTTTACCCAAACTTCAGCCATATTGGCTATCGTATTTTGATGTTTTCTCTCACGTTCTTGGCATCAGGCTGGATCCTTGTCCACTGATCACTGTTTTTGGAGTTCCTGGAGTCCCCACTGTCCTTTACTAACTAGCAGGCAGATGTACATAATTGCCTTTACCTCATTGTTAGCACGATGCAGAATATTATTGTCCTGGAAAACTTTGTGTCCCCCATCCATTTCTTTATCATTGAAAGATCTTGTGTTTAACTGTGGCAGCCTTGTATAATTTATCTTGGATCATTGAAAACTTTTGGACCTGATTGAGTTGATTGTCATATGTGTGTGTTTTGTTGTTTCGTGGAGCCTATGGTTGGTATGTTGGGATCGGATGTTCATGTGTGTTTGAGTTGTAGTACGTGTTTGTTTTCTCTTTAGTTGTCCTTCTACTTTTGAAGACGATGTGCTGGTGTTTTGTTTCTGATTGGGGAAAAAAAATGATAAATGTTTTTAAAAAATGTTCTTCATTAAAATTAGCTGCAATTTTGCAGAACATTTAAAAATAAAGGCTGTGCAGCTTTAAGCCCGAACCATGTCTATGTAACAGATGGTACACCTATCTGCCATCCTGCACATCATTTTCTGGCATTTTATAAATTGCAAAACAAAACAGCGTGAGCTCTGACGCTGTGGCTGATGAAGTGGAAGCCTGCTCTGCTGGTTAGCGCACGACTCACATACTCTTCATACCATCCACTCCTAATTTACATTAGAGCAGGAAATGTCACTGCTGCACTTCTTGATATGAAAGCAGTTTGACATTCTGAGCTCATGTCCATTTGCAGTTGCATTTTCTCTCTCTCTCTGTCTCTCACTCACACTCACACAGACCTTCCTTGAACACTAATATTATATCTGAGTTCTTGTAGCTTGTTTTGTAATCTGTCCTTTTGTTCCTTATTTTGTTTTAGTGTTTATCTCACTGCCAGGTGCTGAGACACAAAACATGGTTTTGTTGTTTAGCTATGATGACAAATAAAGTGTCCGATCTCATTCGACTCATCGCAGTGACTTATTTGCGAATGATGTGAAGAAAAAAAAATCCAAACTGATGCTTTGTTCCTTGTTCCAGGTCATCTTTCTTCATGGTTTGGGAGACACGGGGTGAGTGACATTTTCAAGCACAAGTCCATAAGGATTTGGACAGAGGTGCCGTTTTTGTCCTTTTGAGTCAATTGGTTTAACAAAAATGTCACATTAAACCCATTTTAATACACATCACCTCCATTTTCATAGCTCAAAGTAATTGGACAAGCTAAATGTTATTGTAAATAGGAATCATCGTTCTAGCCAGAGGATGGATACTTGAACATTTCCAAGTCTCTGAATATGCGTCAAACTTAATTTACCTCACTCGATAAGAAATGCAAACATTGTGTTAACCTGGTTCTCAAGAACCAAGTGACCATACAAGAAGAAGCCTAGTGAGGGAAGCCACCAAGACACCCAGACAACTCTGAAACTACACAGTGCAGTTTTTGTTTTGATTTGCATGCAAAAAATATTGAGGTTTCTTTCTCCCATGTGCCTTCTGGCAAACTGAAATTTAATGTCTTTTGTTTTCCCCTTTTTTTTTTAACCCTTCTCTGTGCTGCTCCACCATGAATCTGTACTGTATAATGGGTGATGCATCAGACAAAAGTTGCACTATGTTGAGAATGATAGCAGAACATTTTATCAGCACTGCAGATTAATGATGGCCAACTCCAATCACAATTCCTGAATGTTTCAGAACGCTGTCCGTTTTGAAAGGAGCACCTCATACGCTCTGCTAAACGGGGCCTTATGTCACCAACAGTTTTGAGAAGAATGTTTTGAATCGTTCCACTCAATTTGTTGATTCTGAAGCGTAATAAAACACCAGTGAGTGAGCACCAACACTCAGCTCAGCCTCTGTACGTGTGATTAAAAAATGCTGATTTGATTCTCTGACACTGGTTGATAAACTTTCTCTCTCTTTTTGTTTTTTGTCAGTCATGGGTGGGCAGATACTATGGCAGGGATCAGGATTCCTCATGTTAAATATATTTGCCCCCATGCGTAAGTCATTGTACAGATCTCATTTTATGTCTATAACTGTAACTTTGAGCACATCAGGATATTTTGCTGTTGCTGTTTTAATGAATTAATGATTCACTCATTAACAGAAGCTCTGCTAATTCAGTCTGTTTGCTGCCTAGATTGACATTTTCTTTACCGATAACTCTAAACTGTATGACCTTGCTGTCTGTTAGAGGTAATGAATCAATCTGTCTGCATTTCTGGATGCTTTTAGTTTCCGTAAAGACTTTCATGGTCTCATTTTCCCCGTCCTCCTACCCTCACCCCTGCAGGCCTCGAATCCCTGTCACTCTTAACGGGAAAATGACGATGCCCTCGTGGTGAGTTGCTGTACTGAAAGAAACATCTGTAGAAGCTTGACAGTGGACATCGTTGTCCCCTAGAAACCACAGCAGGGCTTCTGTTTTATGACTGACAATTCTACAGCTTGTTTTCTTTCCACCCTTACATCTGATTACGTGCAGGTTTGATTTAAAGGGTCTTAGCCCCGATGCTCCAGAGGATGAAGCTGGAATCAAGGGGGCAGCAGAAAGCAGTGAGTTAATTATTTTCCATTGTTTGTTGGTGTGCTCATTAGCTTTGCAGCAGAGGTTATATTTTCTGCTACGTTTGTCTGTTTACAGACACTGAAGATATTTGTGTTTGCGATCAATGGATGATTTCCTGTTCAGAACGTAATCATTTTTTCCCCTGGTATTTACATTTAGATGAGTTAGATGACATGGAACGTAGCACCTTTTGTATCAGTCCACCTCATTTTAATCCGTATGTAATAAACAAGCAGTGGAGTGGTTTCCTTTTGCTGGTCCTATGTGACACGATAATATGATACAGTACTGTGGCGCCGGCGTAAAGCAAATGCGTGTTGCAAAAAAGTGCAATAATAAGAGTGCTTCAAATGTGTGTGCACAATATTGCAGTGTATTCCCCCAGTTTGATAAATTAGTTCCCACGTTTGATTAGTTTTTGCAGTCAACATGTGTATCTCTGCGCTGTGCCACATGGACCTCACGCTAAATTGGAATAAATGGAGCGTCTGTGTCATCAAGTGCAAAGGTGCATGTGCATCTCTCTTCCTGTAATAGCACATACGGTATGTAACACGTGCAGTGTGTGTCATGATGTAATGACAAATGTCGTGCTGGTTGTATTGCAGGATTTTTGAGCATGGCTGAGTTGTTGCGATGTGGTCGGAACTCATGTCATCAACACACACATCCCATCAGCTGGAATGCAGCATGAATTTCCCTACATATCACATTGTTGTGTAGTGTGCATCTGAATTTAGTGACCCTGTGATTAGCAACAGAGTTTTACAAACAATAAGAGTGGCCTTTCTGTCTGTATTGTATGTTGTAGTTATTGGGTTTGTTAAAATAAGCTCTTGTGTTCTGTCCTCACCCATATCGATCAGAACCCAAAATTTCAGAGCTGAATATGCAGTTGTTTTTAGGGAGTTGCTTACAGACATTTTGTAGACTCACTGACTGTTAATAATACGTTTGCTCATTATTATGTGGATACACTTAAATGTCAATGTAATTGCAATCTGCATCATGTTTTGAATGTTACCCATCAATAAAGTGTATTTATCGCATGTTTGTCTGCAGTAAAGGAGATAATTGATCATGAGGTCAAAAATGGGATTCCTCCAAACCGAATATTGCTCGGTGGCTTCTCTCAGGTAGAATTACGAAACCGTCTAAAGTTTTTATCATATTACTGTGTGTGTGTGTGTGTGTGTGTGTGTGTGTGTGTGTGTGTGTGTGTGTGTGTGTGTGTGTGTGTGTGTGAGAGAGATATGTTTAAAGGGTGAAATCTTTGTGTATGAAATATTTGCATCGTCTTGTAGATGTCTAACGACACACCTTGTGGGACATTAGGAAATGAAGGTCTCTCTTGTTGCTTAATAATATATTGCATCTGGTGGCTTGCTTGTCATAAACTTTACTTCCTGTTGCCTTGTTCCCCTCAGGGTGGAGCTTTATCCTTGTATACCGCCTTGACATGCCAGCACCAGCTTGCTGGCGTTGTGGCTCTCAGTTGCTGGCTTCCACTATACAAGTCTTTTCCACAGGTACAGTCACAGTTTTGTGGAAGAGAAATCAATCAATTCCTCTGCCTTCTGAATTAAAACTGTAAAAAATACTTAGCGCGTTTGAGCGTTTCAGGCAAAATTCTGCTTGAAGTGGAGGTGGCCGTTTACACGAACTTATATACGAACCAAATATTACATTTTTCAGACAGCCCATTTCAATAAAATGTCTCTCTTCCTCACAAATAAAGAATAAATCACATGTCTGTGTCTCTTTTTGTCCTGTCCTTTTGTCATTTATTAAATGTGTTCCTTGTCACATGATGTCTAGTTCTTAAACTGATTTTTCATCTCGGCCTTAGCAAGAAAACGTGCTGTGCATGGTCATTTTTTAATATTAACCACGAGGACGATAATTTACTTCACTGAAACATTTTGCACAGCATTATGTTAAAGACAGAAACTCGTTGAAGCTTCTAAAGTTACTCCTTGTTTAAATTCAGGTGACGCTGGAGTTAAATAATCTTTGTTGCTGTCTGTGACCCCTGGTTAGATAAAACATCCATAATTTTCCCGTCAGCCTCTCAAGTGAAACAGTGGAACATCCAGACTGTCACTGACTGTCAAAACGTGAAGTCAGTTTTCTCCGTATTTTCGTCCAGAAGCGATGCGTGTGCTCACACTGTGTCACACTCTGACTGACAGAGCAAAAACATTAAAGTATTTAAATATTTTGTCCTTTGGCAAACTCGCCACTCTCCCGTGAAGTTGGGGCACTCATGACCACTTCACATTTCCATGTAGAATCTGCAGGTAGCAAAATGTTTTTCCCAGTTTATTGACAAATATCCTGGATTTTAGCAGCGTATGGCTGTCTACAAGCATGGCATCACGTTCCCTCACTTAGTGCACGCCCATAGCTCCTTGTTGAGAGAGACAGAGTGCTCTCCTGTACGATACGACCTAAAATTCATATTGCGGTATAAATTGAATCCCTTCACAGTAACAGTATATATTGCGATATAAACTTAAGTGTAAAAATTATAATGGAAGTGTTTCTGAATGGGTTATATAGTGCCTTAGCAAAGCTAAATTGATATAAATAAACAAAAACAAAACAGATATAATGTAATTTTGGGAACATTTATTGTGCAGATCTCAAAACTAAAACTCAGCACTCTGTGGTGCAAAACAGTGCAAATGAAGACAAACACCATTTTTATAACTTAGAATGCAAATATAAATCGTAAATTTCAAAAACATGAACAAATGTAGCAAAAAAAAAAAGTTATATACAATAAGATGCCGCACAAATTATATTTGTTCCACTCAGAAAAACAATTCCTGTCCAAAACAAGACCTCTCTGACTTGGGTTGTACATTCAATTTTGAACATTGAATGACATCACACTTTGTCATTCCTTCTTCTGCCCAGCTGGAAGAAAGTCTTCAGAGACCACCCATATGAGTTGGTGATCCTTATTGGCTTAATTCATGCGGTTCCACCAATGACAAAGAGGATAGCCTGTTCTCTCTCTTTCTCTTTTTTTTTTTTTTTTTAATCCTGCCCTGAGATGGAGCTGAATGAGGAAAGGAGACTTGTTGCTGAGGCTTTCTGCAAATACAAGCATCAAATATGACCATAAAATTCACAAAAAAAAACATTGCGGAAATTATTAATCATAATTCACATTATAGTAGGCCTATTAACAGAATTTAAAAACTGGTATAGAGCTTGAAGTGCACACCACTGCTCCGTGGTTTCTGTGCTTACATCAACAAGCGTTATCGTGATTGGTCGGTGGAGTCCAAATCTCTACTGTAGGCCAAATTTATATCATTTATACTGTCTACCACATATACTGCGCACCCCTACTTTCCTGTGTTGTGTTGGTCCTTTGTCCCCTTGCTTTAGATTTGATCAGTCAAAAGCTCAGAATGATCTATTGGACAGCAGCAGGAAAAATAAGACAAGCAGAGCACAAAATGGCAAACAAATGTGTGGGCACCACTCCGCTCAAAGTTTTGAACAGGCACAAAATTTTCTGACGAACTTTGTGGACATCAGCTGACAAGGAACTCATTTTGTGGATACAAAAGCAAACTTGATATTATCCGCTACTCATATGTTTCCTTGATCAGTCCGTGTGACTGGGGCTTGTACAAAGATAGCCATTGTCCCAGAACACTTGATTCTTGCACAAGAATCTTTCAAAATAAGAGCACAGAGGACGGAGTCAAACAGGACGTCATCGCATCACATGCAGAAGAGACTAGAAAAACATAACATTGCTTTTTACAATGTGTTGAGGATTGTGGAATTCATTTATTTTAAGTGGGCATTTAATAAACTTTAGTTGACCAAAAAAAAAAAAAAATTACGTGGTGTTTAACTTTCTTCAAAAAAGGGTGTGGGCTTATGTATGACCCTGGGCTGCCAGACACACAAATACAGTATTTAAAATGATGCATGGATTACTTCAATTTTAAAATGTTTAATGTAGACTGATTCACTTTTCTGCAGGCTACAAGTTGAGCAACTTTTTTTTATAATGAGCACTAAATTACATGTCTGTGTTATTGCATAGAATGAATGTTTGCATAAATACTTCTTCACTGTCTCCGCTGCCCAGGCAGCATGTAATAGCGGCAACAGGGACATACCGATTCTGCAGTGTCACGGGCAGATCGATCCCCTGATCCCTGTGGCCTACGGTGACTGGACAGCAAAAAAACTCAAGGAAATAGTCAACCCTCAGAAGATCAGCTTCAGAATCTACCCAGAGCTCGTACACTGCTCCTGTCCTGAGGTACTGCACCGTTACTGTGTGTGTGTCCGTGTGTGTTTGTTCATCTTCATGCATTTATTGCCCCACAAAACAAACTAGGCCTTTGCTCAGATTTTTAAAATGAATGATGATCTTACAGTCGGGCTTTACAGTCATTTTATTATCGAGTGATTGTCTGTCTGTCTTTGTGTTTACATGTCTGCCCCCCCCCCCCCCCCCCCCAAAAAAAAATGAGATTAGGTTTGATTAGCTCTCAACATTTTTTAGAGGGTGCTATGTGGAGGAGGGGATCATTTCAAACAACCTGAAACACTGAATCCTGGTACTCTCACCTGTAAACCTTGTTTTTCTTCTGCAAAAGTTCAAAGGTTGAAGTGTGTGTCAGTTGAATCTCTTTGTCTGATGTCATGTTTTTACTCTGACTGCATCATTTCCGGATAGAAACTAGATTTTGCCTGACAACACTTAAACCATTTTTCTTCTGCAGGAGATGTCTGATGTAAAGGAATTCATTGAGAAGCAGTTGCCTCGAATCTAACAACACCATCATCTCCACTGTGACCCCCAGCACGCTAACCTTTCACCTTCAAACTGCCATCCACCTACAGGAAACAGCCATGTGCAACACCTCTTCTACACATCATGGTTTGAGCCACACTGCAAAACGAAATCTGCTTCTCCTGCAGCCCATGGCCTTCCTGCTGAAATAACCTCCAGAAGGAGAAACGCTACGTCAGATTTAAATATACCATGGTTTAAAAAAATAAAAAATACAGCAGTCTGTTGCTGATTAGTCTTTCATCAACAAGCATAACTTGCTTGAATTACCCACCTTGTTTTTCTGTGTACCTAATGACCCAAAGTGGTCACCCCCAAACCAACTCAAGCTACAAATACTGATTTTAAATTAACTACACATATATATGTATTCAGATTTTCATCTGAAGTGTGCACAGCTGAAAACGATTTTAATTTTGTGGGGGGGAAACCCCTGAGGTTTTCCCAAAGGACTGCACAGCTGATCGCTTTTTCAAACCTCCAACTTTCTCTGTGATCAGATATTTAAACTGTGTAATCAGGCCCAATTGTATGGGATTAAATTTGGAACTTGGAAGTTTGTTCTTACCCATTAAAAAAAAAAAAAAAAATTAATTGATAATGCTAATAATAATAATAATAATGAAACTGAAAGGAGGCGTGGTATTACCTGAGAGACCCTTCCAAGTCAAATAAGGGACAGGAGATTTGAAACGGGAGGAAAAATATCATCTGAAAGTGGGGAAAAGCTCTGAATACTGAAAAAAATGTTTGAATGAAAAAGCAAAAGGATATTCAAAAAAAAAAAATTGGTCTGACTCGGTTATATTGAAACTGAAAAGAAGAATAAAGTCTAATCTTTTTTTATTTTAGTACATTGTTTTATTATATGGTTACAGCAGTACGCGTGCTCTGATTGGCTGATTTCTGGTCTGATATTTTCCCATATGGGACCGTTACCATGACAGTCAGTCTGGATCGCGTGTTAGATTTGTGACTTTGTTTACAATTTCCACAACACTCAGTAAAACAAAAAGCGAACAGAGAAAATGGAGGAATTAACAGCAAATGAGCTCAAAGTGGATGTGTAAAATGAAATGCAACAAAATGAATACACAGCTCTGAGCAGGCAATAACAGATTGAAAACTTAATTACAAACCAGAAAGCTAAAAATGTGATTAGAAAAACCAAGCTGGAAATGAACATACTCCATAAATATCTAAACAACATAGGAAGAAACACACAGATTTAAAGTTTACCAGCTAACAGCTGGACCATCTGTTAAGTTCTTCATGGAGGTGAAGAAGGCGAACAGGTCTGACTACGAGCCCAAAACTGCCATCAGCTTTTAGAGAAACTAGTGTTTATACAGTGAGGTAAATAAGTATTTGATACACTGTTGATTTTGCAGGTTTTTCCACCTACAAAGAATGCAGAGGTCTGTAATTTTTATTGTAGTTAAACTTCAACTGTGAGAGATAGAATCTTTAAAAAAAAAAAGATCAGAAAATCACATTGTATGATTTTTAAACAATTAATTTGCATTTTATTGCAAGAAATAAATATTTGATCACCTACAAACCAGCAGGAAGTCTGGCTCTCACAAACCTGTTAGTTTTTCTTTAAGAAGCCCTCCTATTCTGCACTCTTTACCTGAATTAATTGCACCTGTTTAAACTTGTTACCTGTATAAAAGACACCTGTTCACACACTCAATCAATCACACTCCAACCTGTCCACCATAGCCAAGACCAAAGAGCTGTCTAAGGACACCAGGGACAAAATTGTAGACCTGGACAAGGCTGGGATGGACTACAGGACAAGAGGCAAGCAGCTTGGTAGAAGACAACAACTGTTGGCGTAATTATTAGAAAATGGAAGAAACACAAGATGACTGTCAATCTTCCTCAGTCTGGGGCTCCATGCAAAATCTCACCTTGTGGGGTAAGGATGATTCTGAGAAAGTCCAGAACTATGTGGGAGGACCTGGTCAGTGACCTGAAGAGAGCTGGGACCACAGACGCAAAGATGACATTAGTAACACACTATGCCATCATGTATTAAAATCCTGCAAGGCAGCAAGGTCCTCCTGCTCAAACCAGCACATGTCCAAGCCTGTTTGAAGTTCACCAGTGACCATCTGGATGATCCAGAGGAGGCATGGGAGAAGGTCATGTGGTCAGATGAGGCCAAAATAGAGCTTTTTGGAATCAACTCATCGTGTTTGGAGGACGAGAGCAACCCCAAGAAAATCATCCCAACCGTGAAGCATGGGGGTGGAAACATCATACTCTGAGGGTGTTTTCTGCAAAGGGGACAGGACGACTGCACCGTAGTGAAGGGAGGATGGATTGTGTCATGTATTGCGAGATTTTGGCAAACAACCTCCTTCCCTCAGTAAGAACATTGAAGATGGTTCATGGCTGGGTCTTCCAGCATGACAATGATCCGAAAAACGCAGCCAGGGCAACTATGGAGTGGCTCCGTAAGAAGCTTTTCTAGGTCCTGGAGTGGCCTGGCCAGTCTCCTGATGTGAGCTCAATACGAAATCGTTGGAGGGAGCTGAAACTCTAAACTTGAAAGATCTGGAGAAGATCTGTATGGAGGAATGGACCAAAATTCCTGCTGCAGTGTGCAAACTTGGTCAAGAACTACAGGAAACATCTGACCTCTGTAATTACAAACAAAGGCTTCTGTACCAAATATTAAGGTCTGTTTTTCTATTGTATCAAATACTTATTTCATGCAATAAAATGCAAATTAATTACTTAAAAATCATAATGTGATTGTCTTTGTTTTTTAGATTCTGTCACAGTTGGGTGTACCTACAATAAACTTTACAGACGTCTCCAGTCTGTGTAGGTGGAAAAACTTGCGAAATCAAATACTTATTTGCCTCACTGTATATATAATAACCATATAATAAACAAATTATTAACCTCGCTTGCTCAGTTAATAATCCTTCAGTATTTGAACAAACTCAAAGGGTGAACTTTTTGTGTGTGTGTGTGTGTGTGCGTGTGTGTGTGTGCGTGTGTGTGTGCGTGTGTGTGAGTGAGGGAACAAACTTAAAATTACAAATTTAATCCTGTACCAGTGTACTTCCTTTTAGTTTGTCAACTGACCTGAACAACAGGTCGTATTTATAAGCTGTAGTCAAATCACTGTTTTACTCATTTCAGCGAGAGCAGGAATGAGGAAAATATGGGATATTTTGCCCAGAGAACCATGAAATTGACTCGTTTTACAGATTTGGCGCCCTCATCTGTCTGTCCCACTGTATGGCAGTGAACTGCAGCCTGTGCAGGTCTGGAATCTGTAGTCCTCTTGACTTCCTGATGAAATGTAACACCGTTTGACAGTGGACAGAAACTCCTTGGTACTGAGAACCTTTTCTTATTTTTGATAGTGTGCTTTTTCTGTAACAATAATTAATCTGCCATGACAAGTATATTGATATGCAGAGTTGTTTTAATTTTGCATTCTGTAGAATGTGTTAACATTTTTTGCTTAATATTTGTCTAATAAGGTGGAGGACTCTCCCCACCTACAATTTCATCCCTTAATTGATATCACGGACACTCACAGAAAATAACTGAGGGTGGAATTATTATTTTGACTGCAGACCTGCACAGACTGCATGTTGTTGTGCTGCAGAAATGTCATTATAATGCACATTTCCCCTCACACACTTCTTTATTTTTCACCATCCTGCAAAACTTTCAACACCTTTTTAGTCCATTTTATTGTTTTGTTTTCTTCCTCTCTCTCTCTCTCTCTCTCTCTTGTATTGGCAAATCATCCGCATCTTCTTCCACAACAGTCTTGAAACAGGCACAGACCATCTCATCACATTAAGGAAATATTTACTACTACTATATTTTCTGAAGCATGAACATTAAAGGTCAGATTTAATGTTAATTGTGGTGTGAAACAAATTTGCAACAGACTGGGTGTTTTAACATTTTTTTTTTTTTAACTATGTAATTGAAGAGTGGTTTGTTCATAAAGTTGATCTTGAATGTCTGACGCTTGAATCTTAAAGTGCATCACTGAGAAGGTTTGTGTGCTTACCACATTCATACCAGGTGTAATGCATTTTCCTGACTTATGATTATCTCTGTCCTTTATCATTGTTCTGAAAGCATAGTTTTTTGTTATTTTAGACTGGAGGATGATGTCTGTTTTGATTTTTAGTCACCTATTGAAGAATGTCTCTTTTCTCCTGTTCCTTTTCCTCCATATAATTCACTCTGAATCTTTGATGCAGCTGTGGTCTTGGCTTTTTTTATTCATGAGCTTATTTTTTATTAATGGTTTCCCCTTTACTATTTTGGATCCTTTTTATTATTTGGACATTTTTGTCTTTGTGAGTGTCCCATGCTCTTCTGTTAGTTATTATGGACTGTAATTTGTAATGGGTTAAAAACATTTTTGTTTGTGGAACTTTTTCTTTGCATTTGTCATTGTTGTAATTTTTGTGTCTGTTTATAATTTACAGTAATTATGTCTAGGAGAGTCTGCTGGTTGTGCCGTTTATTTAGTTTCAAAGACACCTGTATCATGAATAAATGACAAGAAGCGGTCAATCTGAATTTGAACTTTATGAACAGTCTGAATACACGAGCTGAAAGGGGCATGAGTTCATGCTGTGTGGGTATGTCCTATTACACAGAGGCCTAAACTTTCACTTTTCTTCTCACCCAAGTGGTAAACTTTGATGGTCTCGGAGAAAGGTCTCAAAAAGATGGTCTCGGAAGAAAATGTTGCAGTTCCTTGACTGGTTCCCTTTGACTGCTCCCTTGTTTTCACTTGGGGTTGCCACAGCAGATGCAAGGTGGATCTGCTTGTTGATTTGGCGCAAGTTTTGCGCTGGATGCCCTCCCTGATATAACTCCATATTACATGGAGAAAAGTGGCAGGGGTGGAGTTTGAAGCAAGCAAGTGCACTAACCACTTGGCCACCACCCCTGAATGGGAGCAGGGTGCAATACAAGTCCACGTTAAAATGTCCAACTTTGGAGTAGCAATAAACATGTTTACATTCTGGTACAAAAAAAACAGTCCTGGTTTCTATAGATACTTTCCTCCTCCATGTCAACTGCATGGGAGTGATGGGGTTTTTTTTCTAACTTCTAAGGTTAAGATGTTTTAAGCCATAAAATGATGCATATTAAGCCCATGGTTGCTTAAAGGACGTTGCACTAAAATCATAACAATTAAGATTTAGAAGAGTTAGTGACCATTCGATGATCCACCGGGATTACTTTGTGCACTTCCGTGACCGGTTTCAAGGTATACGCCATTCGCAAAAAACAGTTGTGGAGACTTCCAAAAACGAAGTACTCATGAGTACTCAATCGTTTCCGACACTGGTGACAAGACTATTAGAAGCGTCCCAGCTTCAATGGAATGTAGCTGCTAACATTGAGGCACCGATTAATTCCAAAGTTTACATAAGTGTGATTTCATGTTGTGATGACTTTTTAAGTCATAACTTAATTTTGATGCAGTCATGGTAAAAACAGCAGCCCTGAGAAGGTTTAGTACACCTGTGGCCATTTAGACATGAACACAGCCTGTTAAAATCAAACGCTTAGTAAAAATGTATTTTTTTTACTTTCATTGAAAGGAACACAAAGCAAAAGGTGAAAAATAAGTCCACAACATCAAAGAAGCCCCCACACATGTGATTGCCAGCCAAAAGATTAAAGGTCCAGTAGTCCTCGCACAGATAGACAGCCAGAGAACATTTTCAAGTTCTATTCCTCAGGTACAGATGCTGTTGGGGGAAAAAATCCTTTCTTAAAACACAGAAAATCTCAGGTTTCCCCTCGTGAGTCCATGGGCAGTGCAAGAGAACACAGACAAACTGAATTCAAGTTAATCCTACCAGATTTATTAAAACAGCAGAGCAGATCAGTCACCAAAAATCATTCATCTTTGTGTAAAAATGGATTCAGAATGCATACACATCTTTAATAATGCCACAAAACCAATATCCACAGCATTGTGCAGCAGACTGAATACTCTTCAAAAAACTGTTTTTAAACTTGTAGTACAGAAATCTGTCAGGGTGGGGCACCCAGTCCCACACATCCTTGGTCTGAGCACAAAAATGTACTTCATGGTAGAGATGGAACATTGTTATTAATCCTTAGTCCCTCGTTGTGATGGAAACTGATTTGATAATCACCCTGGGTGCAGAGGTTGCCAGCACATACACCCCCACTTTGCCTTCACGGCAAGTGTAACTAATTAATGTAGATTGGCTGTTAAAGAATTACTCTCTTCAGCTTGTTACAGCTCCGTATGAGAACAGGTCCATGTTCAGTTCAGTTTAGTTCACAGTGACGTTATTGTATTTCTCCAGACACTCTCAAAGTTGGCTTCAGATAAGAAATAACCCAGTCATTGTTTCTCTCTAGAAGCAAAATTTTTTCACACAGTCAAAGTATGAGATCACTCACATTTTACAGAATACAGCAAGCAGCAATTAATTTTTCAACAGTACAATCATTCAACTGTACATTATTGATCACCATAGTTCAAACAAATGTACAAAGCCTTTGATTATAAACAGAGGCAACAACAATATTATTTGCAGTACACATCTTGACCTCATGACCTTTGAACATATCATGAAACATGTCAGGCATTACTCATGACTTTATTAAAAATAGTCAATGTCTGACATGTTTTAAAACCATGTTACACCCTACTTAAGCATATGTTACTAAACACTTACTATGTTACTTATGTTACTAAACACTTTACTGATTTAAGAGTCAACACACCTGTCAGCAGTTCCACATGTTCAATACAATTCATCATAAGCATATATTTCAGTCATTAATCAAACCGCATAATATTGTATCATTTCAAAACCATCATAAATCAACTGAACACCCATCAAAGCATAGGCATACACATTTTCATTCATTTGACATCATGATAAAACCCTTAAACACATTATAGCACAACTATACACTCTATTCAACTTCATTCATTCCATACAATACCTAGTTCATTTAAGTATATTGTACATACTTCAAAAACATTTGTTACTTTTTGAAAATAATGAACACAAGACCTTTTATTCAGTTCGGTAACTTTTAGCATTATTAACATGCAACGCTAATTATGAGTAAAATAGCATATATTTTAATTTATTCTTTACAATGCCCAGCCAGAGAACATCCAGGTCCACTTGTCCTCAGGAAGGCAGAGTTGTGATCAGACATTATGAGCGAGCTCAACTTCTGTCACTATTGTGGCAAATTAGAGAGTCCATTATCTCCTGAAAGTACAACCCCTGGCAAAAATTATGGAATCACCGGCCTTGGAGGATGTTCATGCAGTTGTTTAATTTTGTAGAAAAAAAGCAGATCACAGACATGACACAAAACTAAAGTCATTTCAAATGGCAACTTTATGGCTTTAAGAAACACTACAAGAAATCAGGAAAAAATAATTGTGGCAGTCAGTAACGGTTACTTTTTTAGACCAAGCAGAGGGAAAAAAATATGGACTCACTCAATTCTGAGGAATAAATTATGGAATCACCCTGTAAATTTTCATCCCCAAAACTAACACCTGCATCAAATCAGATCTGCTCGTTAGTCTGCATCTAAAAAGGAGTGAACACACCTTGGAGAGCTGTTGCACCAAGTGGACTGACATGAATCATGGCTCCAACACGAGAGATGTAAATGGAAACAAAGGAGAGGATTATCAAACTCTTAAAAGAGGGTAAATCATCACGCAATGTTGCAAAAGATGTTGGTTGTTCACAGTCAGCTGTGTCTAAACTCTGGACCAAATACAAACAACATGGGAAGGTTGTTAAAGGCAAACATACTGGTAGACCAAGGAAGACAACAAAGCGTCAAGACAGAAAACTTAAAGCAATATGTCTCAAAAATCGAAAATGCACAACAAACCAAATGATGAAGGAATGGGAGGAAACTGGAGTCAACGTCTGTGACCGAACTGTAAGAAACCGCCTAAAGGAAATGGGATTTACATACAGAAAACCTAAATGAAAGCCACCATTAACACCTAAACAGAAAAAAACAAGGTTACAATGGGCTAAGGAAAAGCAATCGTGGACTGTGGATGACTGGATGAAAGTCATATTCAGTGATGAATCTCGAATCTGCATTGGGCAAGGTGATGATGCTGGAACGTTTGTTTGGTGCCTTTCCAATGAGATTTATAAAGATGACTGCCTGAAGAGAACATGTAAATGTCCACAGTCATTGATGATATGGGGCTGTATGTCAGGTAAAGGCACTGGGGAGATGGCTGTCATTACATCATCAATAAATGCACAAGTTTACGTTGATATTTTGGACACTTTTCTTATCCCATCAATTGAAAGTATGTTTGGGGATGATGAAATCATTTCTCAAGATGATAATGCATCTTGCCATAGAGCAAAAACTGTGAAAACATTCCTTGCAAAAAGACACATAGAGTCAATGTCATGGCCTGCAAATAGTCCGGATCTTAATCCAATTGAAAATCTTTGGTGGAAGTTGAAGAAAATGGTCAATGACAAGGCTCCAACCTGCAAAGCTGATCTGGCAACAGCAATCAGAGAAAGTTGGAGCCAGATTGATGAGTACTGTTTGTCACTCATTAAGTCCATGCCTCAGAGACTGCAAGCTGTTATAAAAGCCAGAGGTGGTGCAACAAAATACTAGTGATGTGTTGAAGCATTATTTTGTTTTTCATGATTCCATAATTTTTTCCTCAGAATTGAGTGATTCCATATTTTTTTCCCTCTGCTTGGTCTAAAAAAGTAACCGTTACTGACTGCCACAATTATTTTTCCTGATTTCTTATAGTGTTTCTTAAAGCCAGAAAGTTGCCATTTGAAATGACTTTAGTTTTGTGTCATGTCTGTGATCTGCTTTTTTTTCTACAAAATTAAACAACTGAATGAACATCCTCCGAGGCCGGTGATTCTATAATTTTTGCCAGGGGTTGTAGCATCTATTGAGTTTTTCCCAGTATGAGACATACATCTGCATGTTCAGGCAGTCTGTAAAAACAGTCTGTAAAAACAGCTGGTGCAGATAGTCCACATCCATGATGTTCACAGCAGCAGTAAACCAAGCTGTTACACTTCTCAAATAGCACTGTTTGTCTGCTATATGACATATTTAACTGAAATTACTGATCCAAACAACCAGTGATTTATAATGGAAAATCATGGAAATCATCAGGGGTGCCCAAACTTTTACCTACAACTGTATATATGTTTGTGACCGGAGGATCGATCTTTGTGGCTGGGATGGCAGTGGGATTCGAACACCAGGCTCAGGCTGCTTGAACTGAAAAACAAAACCCTACCAGGTAAGCCAAAGGGGAATTCCCTGCTAGCCAAGCCAGCAGGAACAAATTTTCAATCTGGACTTCACCAGATGGACACAATCCAACCACTAGGAGCAGTGGTCAGCTGCATTTTGGGGTGAGGTATTTTGTTATATTTCCACCTGCAAAATATAGCGAAGATTCGTCCCATCCTGTCTATGGCTGATGCTGAGACCCTGATCCATGCATTTACCTCTTCTAGTCTGGACTACTGCAATGTTCTATTTTCTGGTTTACCGCAGTCTAGCATTAGGGGTCTCCAATTGGTTCAAAATGCTGCAGCCAGACTTTTGACACGAAGCAGAAAGTTCGACCACATTACACCCATTTTGGCATCTCTTCACTGGCTTCCTGTCCCAGTGAGATCAGATTTTAAGGTTCTGCTATTAACCTATAAAATTATTCATGGACTGGCACCTCCCTACCTAGCTGACCTGATTAAACCTTACGTACCGGCCTGGGCTTTACGTTCTCAGGGTGCAGGACTACTTTGTGTCCCTAAGATGAATAAGAAGTCTGCGGGTCACAGAGCTTTCTCTTATCGTGCCCCTGTTCTGTGGAATGGTCTCCCTGCGTCAATAAAACAGTCATATTCTGTGGAGACTCTCAAGTCCAGACTTAAGATGCACTTCTTTTCCCTTTCATATGGCTAGCATACTGGTACAGTTTTGTTTTACGCTTTTTACTCTTTTAATTAATGTTATTAGTAATTGTAGCGGGCCGCAGCCTCAACTTTACCTAAATTCTGGGTCTTTTAGTGAAGCCTAGGGCTAGCGGCCGGCGATCACCTTAGTATTTCTTCTGTTTTTCTTGTTGATTAATGCTGACAAATTATACAGTATTTTTTGTCTTTCTGATGCCTGATTCTGTTTTTTCTCTCCGTTTAAGGTGCAGCTCCATCCAGAGATGGGAGTTGTATTTGTGTTGGTGACCCTCCTGTCCTGTGCACCAACAGCAATTCTTGTATATTCGTCCGTGAATTGTTCTGTGAATTGTTTCTGTAATTTGTGTTTGTAGCATGGCCCAAGCAGAGGGTCACCCCTTTGAGTCTGGTCTGCTTGAGGTTTCTTCCTCAGAGGGAGTTTTTCCTTACCACTGTTGCTCTGGGGGTTGGTAAGGTTAGACCTTACCTGTGTGAAGTGCTTTGAGGCAACTCTGTTGTGATTTGGTGCTATATAAAGGAAATAAAATGAAACTGAGGTTCAGCTAAACTGACCTACCCAAAATAAACTGTGTTTCACTGGGGTGGGAATAGTTGGGAGAGACTTTGAGCAAAGTTTCTATCCATCATTTTGACATACATTGATTGTCAATGTCAGCAGCTGTTTACATTTTTATTGAAATGTCATGTGGTAAACCAAAGCTAAAGTTTTCTGTTATTACTGTATTTTTATGTAAAGACAAAACTTACATGGGTTTTCTTCGGTGGTGGAGCTGATCTTGACGGGTGAGGTGTCCCCAGACAGCAGAGATGGAAGTAACTGGTGATACGGAGACTCCTGCATCCACAAATACACCTATCACCGCAGCTCAGACCTTCATGAGGGACGGATTTGAAAATGGTGTGTGGTCGTGTATGATGGGGATCCTTATCCAGACAGCATACAGGGTGTTGGCTCTGACGGCTGTGCTTTGATATAACCCATGAGTCGTGTTGGCAAGAAGAGGATTTTCTGGCCATTGAGAATGAACGTGCTCTGGTACAGATCTAAAGATGGTCTTCAACTGGTCCCAGAGCCTCAGCGAGTTACAAAGAGGTAAAGGATGTTGGATACCACAGTTTGGACAGAAACATGCGCCGCACTTTATCATAAAGGAATGCATCCATATGTAAGTTTCACAGTTTATAAGTTCAGGGCACTCTTTTCAGAAATGTTAATGTTAATTTCAATGTTCAACATTTGTAATTTTAAAATGAAAAATCTATGGTTTTGAGTTTGATCATCATAAACTCTTTGCTTATGTCCAACTTTTGCAACTTGCTTGTAGGTTTCAGCACGTCGAAAGCAGACAAGGAGCATGAAACAGCCAGATTATTATTCAGTAATTACTGGACCAGGTTGAAAAAAATCTGAAACGCTACACTGGAATATGGAGTATATCACAGAGAAATTAATCTCATTCGTGTACATTCGTATTTTAGTTGAATATACAATGTCAAATTGAGTGAAAAAACATTTCCGTTCTATGAATTTGCTCTTATAGAATATCTCATGATGGAAAACCTGATGTGAAGTAAACAAAAACCCAAGGCTAATTAAAAAAGGATAAATTGAGACTCATAAAAGTGAGACTTAGCTGCATTAATTCTTCATCTGGTAGTTCAATATCTGGGTGGGGAGGAGCACCAATAGCTCTGAACTGACTCACAAGGTTGATTATTTTGTTGTAGGCTCCCGCTCTATGAGTGGCAACTGGGTTCGCAAGAGGGCAAACAAGGTGTTCCTCAGTTTCTTTTTGACAGAAAATGCACCTCCCATTTTCTTTGCTCACCCATCTCATAAAAACAGAATTCAAGCAGCCCATCCCCTGCTTGTTGAACTCCTGGTTTTCTGCTAACACATAATAAAAAATAATTTTTTAATCACATCATATATAAATATATGTAGCCTAAACAACAAAACACCTTAAATTTACACTAGTGCAAGACCCAGTAGGCCTATTAACTTCTTACTGTTGCTATCCATTAATATTATTTTTAACCGGTGCTAGCAAACTAAATATTGATAATGCTCGCTACTGTTGGCAGTTATTAGCTATTGGCTACTTTTGATAATTTACAATTTACCCCACATTATTTGTCTGTCCAAGTTCATTAAGAGCCATAGTCTGTAACTGTGGAATGGTTTATAGAAGGGGGTGATAGATCATGTTTCAGTGCCACTGAAGCTTTTTTTAGGGGAAGATATATTGTCCAAATGGAAAAAAAATTACATTTTTTTTATCCAAAGATCCTTTCGGGCGGAAAATTACAGCCCTTTTTAGTGTAGGGGTTAAAGGGGCCAAAACAGTGACATAGTCAAAATGTGGATTTTGACCTTTGAATATCTTTGTGCACCCTCAGTAAGCCTCATTGATCTTATGGTATATGAATGTATGGATGGAGTTCTCCCATTTAGCATTATATTTTTCAAGGCTAACTGAGGGCGCCGCCTATAGGTGGTGCTTCAAGTCACAACTTTTGGCATTTTGGGCTACATTTGGGCCTGTGACCTGAATAAGCCTTGCTCATTTATGCATATTTGGATACACTGGGACAAGTTCTTTCCAAATTTGCATGAATGGCGGTGGCTTAGTTAGGGCGCTTTTGCATAGGTGGCACTCTTTATGTTAAGAACGCGATATTTGGCGATTTTCATTTGGCCATATCTCAGTGCATCCCCTATGGATTTCAGTGAAACTTGTTTTTATTATGTTCCTCTATATCTCTGCTATTCCGGATAAAGATATCAGGAAGGCTTTTTGCCTCGCAAAATGCCTTCTTGATATCTTTATCATTTTCTTCTCTACAAGAGTCAAGACAGAAGTCAGACTACCAGAGCAATACGGTACCTTATACGAATATAGGTATAGGTAAGGTATAGGTAAAAGGTATCGGTATTGGTATCGATTTTGGTGATACTGGGCCTGTATTTACTTGGTATCGGATCAATACTAAAATTCCAGGTATCGCCCACCTCTAGTACACGTGCCTGCTAGTCTGCCCTTGTGTGGCAGTAGATGGCATATAATATTGAAGCAGTTAAATAATTAGAAAGTGCATACAATAACTAAAGGCATGAAAGTTGGGTGTTTCATATCTAAGTGCTTCCACACATATGCAGCCTAATTTGTGTATGGGTAGCTCACCTGTCTTTGATATTCTGAACACCAATCTCAAATCCAGTTGATTCATTAAATTAGCATGTTTTATAGCAACTGTGAGAACATTTTCAGAATTTATTCTTTAAAAAGTACTATTATGCTTGTATCCATTTAATATATTTGGCTAAAAGTGTATTTATTTTTAATCTGGTCACCAAATATTTGACATACCAGTTTATCCTTTTAATTCTGAAGCCATACATACCTCATATGTTAAAATAGGATAATCCAATCAAAAGTGATAGCAGTTTTCATATTTTGCGGCGCCCCCTAGAGGCCATTTTTTATATGCGTGTTTGAGATCTGTGTCTGGGAAGAGACACTTTCTGTATGTTGTCGCTCCAACGAGAGCCGCACGCTGAGCAGGGCGCGTCTGCATGGTGCTTAACCACGCCTCCGGCGAGGTAGTAGACCAATCAGAGCAGACCGGCTGCTTTCGGCTCTGAAGAAAGAAAAAACGTTCGCGTGAAGAACACTGCAGTCGCCATTTTGAGGAGACTGACGCGTTTCGTAAGAAGCAGTTTTTACGACATAAAGCGGATCGTTTTTGACTTTTTAAATTCGTATTACGTGGAGTAACACGACGTAATGTCTCGGCTTAACAATAATAATCGCGGCGCCTACGGAATGAACACGTTTCAGCCGCGTAGGGGCGGAGGACCCGGAGGCCCGATGCGCGGCAGCATGATGGGGAACAACAACTTCAGGAACCATCCCTTCCAGAACCGTAGAGACAACTTTAACCGGTCTCCAGGCCAGCCGAGCCCACAGAAACCGCACCAGGACCAGCAGGGTCTGCCCATCATCCCTCCTCCGCCTCCTGGCCCGGCTCTCACCATGAAGGGCCCGATGCAGGAGCAGCAGGAAGCCGCCGGAGGCCAGACCAAGATCCAGACCCCGCCGCCGAACCAGCCCAGCCAGGCCGAGGGCGAGCAGCTCAAGTCGCCCGGAGGAAAGGAACAGCAGAAGCCTCCTCAGAACCTAAAACCCGAACCCCAGCAGAGCCCCAAACCGGCACCACAGCAGGACCAGAAACCCGGATCTCAGCAGGGTCCTCAACAGAGTCCCCAACAGGGCCAGAGACCGGGAACCCAGCAGCAGGGTCCCCAGCAAGGCCAGAGACCGGGAACCCAGCAGCAGGGTCCCCAGCAGGGCCAGAGACCGGGAGCCCAGCAACAGGGTCCCCAGCAGGGCCAGAGACCGGGAGCCCAGCAGCAGGGCCCTCAGCAGGGCCAGAGACCGGGAGCCCAGCAACAGGGCCCCCAGCAGGGCCAGAGACCGGGAGCCCAGCAGCAGGGTCCCCAGCAGGGCCAGAGACCGGGAGCCCAGCAGCAGGGTCCCCAGCAGGGCCAGGGACTGGGAGCCCAGCAGCAGGGTCCCCAGCAGGGCCAGGGACCGGGAGCCCAGCAGCAGGGTCCCCAGCAGGGCCAGGGACCGGGAGCCCAGCAGCAGGGTCCCCAGCAGGGCCAGGGACCGGGAGCCCAGCAGCAGGGTCCCCAGCAGGGCCAGGGACCGGGAGCCCAGCAGCAGGGTCCCCAGCAGGGCCAGAGACCGGGAGCCCAGCAGCAGGGTCCCCAGCAGGGCCAGAGACCGGGAGCCCAGCAGCAGGGTCCCCAGCAGGGCCAGAGACCGGGAGCCCAGCAGCAGGGTCCCCAGCAGGGCCAGAGACCGGGAGCCCAGCAGCAGAGTCCCCAGCAGGGCCAGAGACCGGGAGCCCAGCAGCATGGTCCCCAGCAGGGCCAGAGACCGGGAGCCCAGCAGCATGGTCCCCAGCAGGGCCAGAGACCGGGAGCCCAGCAGCAGGGTCCCCAGCAGGGCCAGAGACCGGGAGCCCAGCAGCAGGGTCCCCAGCAGGGCCAGAGACCGGGAGCCCAGCAGCATGGTCCCCAGCAGGGCCAGAGACCGGGAGCCCAGCAGCATGGTCCCCAGCAGGGCCAGAGACCGGGAGCCCAGCACAGCCAAAGACCTGGGCCTCAACAGGGATCCCAGTCGGGTAACGAATCGGGACCCCAACAGGGCCAGAGACCGGGAACCCAACAAGGATCCCAGCAGGGCCAGAGACCGGGAACCCAACAAGGATCCCAGCAGGGCCAGAGACCGGGAACCCAACAAGGATCCCAGCAGGGCCAGAGACCGGGAACCCAACAAGGATCCCAGCAGGGCCAGAGACCGGGAACCCAACAAGGATCCCAGCAGGGCCAGAGATCGGGAACCCAACAAGGATCCCAGCAGGGCCAGAGATCGGGAACCCAACAAGGATCCCAGCAGGGCCAGAGATCGGGAACCCAACAAGGATCCCAGCAGGGCCAGAGATCGGGAACCCAACAAGGATCCCAGCAGGGCCAGAGATCGGGAACCCAACAAGGACAGAGACCAAGGCTCCACTTCGACCAGAGACCGGAGCCTCATCACGGCCAGAAGCCAGCACCCAACGCTGAACCGGAACCGATGGAACAGAACACCAGTACTCCAGAGACGGAGCAGAGTGAGCCGTCGGTCTGTACCACTTTATTCCTCGTGTGTGTGTGTGTGAGTTACGTTTATTAGCTGTTTGGCTGCACAGTCAAAAGGCCGCTTGATTTCTGAAACTGAACAGCTCTGGTGGGCGGTGTTTGGTAAAATTGTCGTTGCGACGTTTCCGCTCGCGTCCTTTTTGTTGTAGCCAGTCGAGGAAACGAGCGCACCTTCGTGAAGTCTGTCCGCCATTTTGTGTAAAATCAGGTTCTGGTGGTAAACGAAAACACTTAAGTCTTTAAAGCAAGCAAAAAAAAAAACTACAATTTGGTAATGTTGTTGTTTTTTTTTATTAACCATAAAGTCGTGGCATCTAATTTTGTATCTGTTAAAAGAATTGCATGTGTGCGCTACTTTAAGGTGTAGGCTACTGTGGAGACTTTTAAAGGCTCATTTGTTTTCCTTGTTTTATTGTTTTTATGCTTTTGTCTTTTATTTTTAATTCAGTTTTCTCTGTTTATTATGCTGTGTGAAGTGCCTTGAGGCAATCTAATCGCGAAGTGGAACTATGTAAATTAATAAATTTCAAATTTACTTTGCATCGAATTAAATGACTGTCTTTATTTTCCAGGAGTTTAAGGCCACACTGTCCAGGCTGCTGAAACCCGGTGAGAAACCATACACTCAGCGGTGTCGCCTCTTCGTTGGGAATCTGCCGAAAGATATCGCAGAAGATGAATTCAGGTTGCTTTTCGAAAAGTATGGAGAACCTAATGAAGTGTTCGTTAACAAAGCCAAAGGCTTTGGCTTCATCAGACTGGTAAGAAAGTCCAAAATGTATACGTGGGTGGCTGCTGGTCTGTCAGAGAGGATGTAAATTCAATTGTGTAAAATGGTCATAACAGTCTGTAGTTGCACAAGCATTTCAGAATTTATGTTTCTGTTATATACAGTATGTTATGGTGGCACAATCACATTACATTGGTTTTGATAGAACCTTATTTAGAACTTTATTAATCCCTTGGGAAGATACCTTCAGGGATTATAACACAAGTATATTATTAATGTTTTTAAACAAAAATGCCATCAAAAATTACATAGAACCTTTATTATTAAACATATATGTAGGGTTGACCCAATTAGTCGAGTAACTCGAATAATTTGATTACAAAAATGTTCAAGGCAAGTTCTGTACCTCAAAGCTTTGTTTAACATTGTAGTACATGTGCCAGGCCTGTGTGTAACATGCTCAGAAAAAAAAATAGAGCCCGTCCGATATATCAGCAGGCCGATATTATTGGCCGATATAAGCCCTTTTCAAAGTACTATCGGCCGAACCTTTGCCAATAGAACGCAGATAATGTCTCATAAACGGAACAGTTACTGAAATGTTTGTGTCGGCAGTGTAAAATGTCCTTTGCACCATTTGTCCAGTAGATGGAGCTCTGACTCCATTCAACTGAGAGCTGCTTACACCCCTGCTTAAATGTATTCATCACCGGCCCTCATAGTTCGCCGTCACACTGCACTGATCGGCTGACAAAAGCATACAAGTAAGTTTATAAGGATCTGTATCCTTATCCCGAACCTAATTTCACAAAGGTTTTAATTCTTGATTGCATTTTTTGAACTTGAAAATTCTTCTGTTATAAAGTTAATCAATAGGAGGACAAAGCTTCAGCTTTTAGCTCATACCTTTTTTGTTAAGGGTCCAAAAAAGAACATTTTATTAATTTAAAAAAATATCGGCTGATTTATTGGCTATCGGCAAATCAGCCGATTTATTGATTGTCTTTTTTTTTTTTTCCCCCCGCCCAAATGTCATCGGCATCGGCCTCGGCCTCAAAAAATCCATATCGGTCGGCTCTAAAAAAAAATCCCAGAAGACTAGAGCATGTGCACAGGCTGTGTAAGCGCTATTCCATTTAGCACAAAAGCTACTGCTTTCCAACATGACACAGAGTAAATTAAAGGCTTTTAGGAGAAAGACGGTCCACGCTGATCATCTGAAATAGCTTATTGCCCATTTAAAGCGAAGCAATGTGTTTGTCCTTTTTTACACTTTCGTCCGCTGGCTGCTCTCCGCTTTACGTGGGGAGTGACTATTCGCGTGACGGCCAGCTGCTGTCCATCTCTCTGCCCGGCGTGAGTGGCTCACACCGTTTTGCTTAGACACTCACTGAGTGTTTCGCTTTTTGGGCAACACACAATGCTTCACAAACACGGTAACTTAAAATAAAAAAATCCAGTGACTGCGAAGCTTGAATGTTCAGCCTCCAACTGAAATGCATCTACCAAATCGGAGAGAAAGAGGGATTAAAAAAATTCACGCAGGGTCCCAGTCCACCAAACTTAAAAAAAAAAAAAAAAAAAAAAAAAAAAAAAAACTTGGTTAAACTTTACAAGTTGGGGAAAACAAAAACACTTGACACTTGGAAAGATCTAAAACTTGTAAAGATGTGAAAGATAAATAATTACCCAGGAAAACAGAAAGGGATACACTAACAGTCTGTGTGATGGTGCAGCAACATTGTGCCATTGCTTAGGAAGAGCCCTGGATGGTTGTTGTTTAAAAATGCAAAATGCTTTCTGTCTGATTATTCTGATTGATTCTATCGATTAATTGATAGAATACTCAATTACTAAAATAATCAATAGCTGCAGCCCGACATATAAGAGAGCCTGACTGTTTGATGACATCTTGTGCTTTATTGTTCCAGGCATATGTTATGTTAAAGATTGGTCAGCAGATGTCGCCATATCTAATTGTATCAAAAGCTTCAAAATGCTTAACCATTGCTTCATATTGATTCAGTGGTTCAAAACGGTTCAGTGTCTCTGTCACTAATTTTCCTAAATAAAATACATCAGCAATCATTAATTATTGCCACATATGCCCGCATAGACTTAGTCATGAATACCTTGATGTTGTTGCAAGCCCAGATGTTAATTAATGTGCGATGACCTTAAATACTAACTTACTGAAGAACGAAGCAGAGAGTAATTCACCTGGATCTTACATAGCGTCTAATCCGGTACCTGATGCCTGCGATCTGTGACTGTGCTGGAAAACTGTGCATGTTGGCAAAACCAAAAACGGTGGAACAAAGGCGACAATATTTCCTTCAACCCCAATTCCAATGAAGTTGAAACGTATGAAATGTAAATAAAAGCAGAATATAATGATTTGCAAATCTCTTCAATTGAACACGCCACAAAGACAAGATACTTTATGTTCAAACTGATAGACTTTTTGTTTTTGTGCAAATATCTGCTCATTTTGAAATGGATGCCTGGAACTCATTTCAAAAAAGCTGTGGCAGGGCCAGCAAAAGACTGGGAAAGTTGATGAATGCTCAAAGAACACCTGTTTAGAACATTCCACAGGTGAACAGATTAATTATAAACAGGTGAGTGTCATGATTGGGTATAAAAGGAGCATCCCCAAAAGGCTCAGCTGTTCACAAGCAAAGATGGGGTGAGGATCACCACATTGTGAACAAGTTTTTCACATTGTGAAAAACAAACAAAAAAAATAGTCCACGAGTTTAAGAACAATGTTTATCAACATTTAATTGCAAGGAATCTAAGGATTCCATCATCCACAGCCCAGAGAATCTGGAGAACTTTGTACACATAAGCAACAAGGCCGAAAACCAACATTGAATGCCCGTGACCTTTGATCCCTCAGGCGACACTGCATTAAAACGACAAACGGCCCAGGAATGCTTCAGAAAACAACTGTCAGTTAACACAGTTCGTTGCTACATCACGTTTTTAATATGGCAGGCATACGCTGGCTAAATCGTCAAGGTGTGACAGGGCCTTTAGGGATGGGTATTGATAAGACTTGATCTGTATCGATGCCATTATCGATTCGGCTTATTGAGCTGATTCTTTATCGATTCCCTTACCAATACCTCTTGTGAATTTTCTGTGTACTAAAACTAGGCTTTACAGGTTTTCTATGTCAACTACATTTTATTGAGTCTTAAAGAAAATAAATATTAAATTGTAGTGACCAAATCCTTGATCTCTGTACATTGTCACTGGATCCAAGCTTTCTGGACATAAATAGAAATTAACAAAACCTGTAGTTTTTCTGAAAAGTGTTTCTTTTCAGGTATAAATGAGATATGTCAAGATCAATGTAATTCATAATTGCTGTTATCATTTCAGGAGTCTCGTGCGCTTGCAGAGGTAGCCAAAGCAGAACTAGATGATACACCCATGAGAGGAAGGACTCTGCGTGTGAGATTTGCCACACACTCTGCAGCTCTGTCTGTTAAGAACCTGTCCCCTTTTGTCTCAAACGAGCTCCTAGAAGAGGCCTTCTCACAGTTCGGAATTGTAGAGCGAGCCATTGTCATTGTTGATGACCGTGGGCGTTCAACAGGAAAGGGTATTGTTGAGTTTGCCTCCAAACCCAGTGCTAGAAAAGCCCTCGATCGCTGTAATGATGGCGTGTTCCTGCTCACCATGTAAGTGTGCCTTTATACTGTGTAGTAATTTGCCACATTTCCTAATATACATTGAGTTAGGACTGCGAGTGTACATGTATTTGTAGCTATAATCATGCCTGGCTATCTTGTGTGTGCCATAGGTCTCCTCGGCCTGTGATTGTAGAACCTCTAGAGCAGTTTGATGATGAAGATGGTTTTCCAGAGAAATTAGCACATAAGAATCTCAGATATCAAGCGTAAGTATGTTACTGGTGGACATTTTTCCAGATATAACTCACATTGTGAAATCAGCAAAGGCTGTAAAAAAAAAAGCACTACTGATTTTTGCGCTTGTTTAATTATGGAATAACCCTGTTGTCTGATTTGCAGATGTTAATGTTGGATTTTACAGTCGCAAATTGAGTTTTACTGGTGATGCGTTAGTGGAGCCGTTAAAAAGGAGTTTTACCGGTAAAGTGGATATTTGCAACCGTAATCCAGCATTAACATGCGCACATCATCAGACACAAGGGGTTTATTCCCATTCTAATCTAACCAGAGGGAGTTTAATGATGTGTGATGAGAGTTTGATGGCACTACAAACCTTAAATGTGAAAGCATTTTCTTTTGCTGTGGTAATTTGTTGATTGTCCCTCAGCTCTGGTCTCACAGTCCGCTGCACGTCAAGATCGCTGAATTCACACAGAATCGAGGATGTCTCATTTTTTTGGTTAAAACCGGTTTTGGTCAATTGTAGTTACGTTTCATCTAATTCGATACTCAGTGATGAAAGTCTACCGGAAATGACCGGAATTCAGGGTTTTTGCTCAAGTGGTGAGCGTTTCCAGGTTATTTTTCATAAGTTACGTCAAAAGCCAAAATTCCACATCCAAACAGTTGGTAGTTGGCGGTAATGCGCCGTGTTGGTTTGCAAGCTGCCAATAAACAAAAGACGAAGGCTTGTTTGTTTTCCTGGTCAGATTTAATGTGGGCATTATTCACAAAGTTTGTGTTTGTCGCATTGTTTGGAAACATCTGTGATGAGACGCCACATTGGATATTAACTTTGACGTTTTCATGTCATGATCCGAGACTGAAGGGATAATGTTACGTGCCACTGCACAAAGAGAATTAGAGATGACGTTCTGTGAGTTGTGTGCCACGCTGAAACTCTGATCACAGTGATGAAATGTTGCTGCACAAGATGATTTAAAGTTCTTCAGAAAATGGAGCTGGCTTGAGCCAAATGACCAGAAAAGGCACCTGACTTTCAGGAAACGGGCTGTCTGAAGTTTTAGGGTGGAAAACAATCAAATATAACTGCAGATTTCACAATTTTGAAAAGAGGGGACAGCCTGTCTTGTGATAACGGCGTGAAGGACAAGTTTAAATGGCAGTGGTTAGAGGAAAAAAGGCGAGAGTTTTTGGGGGGGAGGGGTTGACTTTTGATGTCCGAAAGACAATCAGGGACGTAGAGATAATTGTTGGCATCAGTGTACTTTTTATATTTGTTAACCCTCGTATTATGTTAAAAAAATTTGATTATATTGCAGGGTATTTTGACCTGTACTGTGTAAATCCACTCAAAACAGTCAAAAAACTAGGTAAACCAATAACTTTATTTTAGATTATATAAACATTTAGAAAAGACATACATTTTTAATTCCAACACTACATTTAATAACTATTTAGTTAAAGTTAACACTTTAGTGATGTTAAGGATACCACCCTTCCCCACGTCCGAAAGGACTTGGAAGTGTTCCTTGCGTGTTCATGAATCGTGAGAGACACAAGAAAACTCAGAATTCAATTTGCAGTTACACAGACCTTAAAGGGTTTATTAAAGAATACAACAGAACAGATCAGAGGATTGTCATCATTCACCAAGCGCAGGGTGGGTTCAATGCAACACACGTTATTACGCAACAACGATACCAACAGGTTGTGTGTTCAGCAAAGAACCTCGAATGCTGGAAACACACAATCTTTATAGGGTTGGTTCAATTCAGTTCAGTCGGGGTGTTATCGTCTTCTGATTGGTTAACTGGGGGAGACCAGGAGGTCATGAGAGGTCTTCCAGAAGTGGCATGGGGGGAATGTCTGGGGCAAACGGATTGCTGAGTCAGATGTCTGGCTGGACATCTGATCCTAAAACCAGTTTAAACCTGTTCAACAGTCTATATATGGAGGTGTCTTCAATTTTAGTGTGCCATTGTACAGACGGCGAGAAACCACAGTTCTAATATCAGCACAGACGAAAGTTTCAGTTCCTATATGTCAGGAGAGTCAAACATTTCCACAGGGAGTCAGGAGAAAAAGGTCACACAGAGTTCATTCAACAGCAATAACACATTTAAACAATTAATAATAATGAAACATTATTCCAGTTACATGATAAATCATCAAAAGCATTTCCAAACGATTATGTGTAGTTTAACAAAACATAAGATCTTTAAACATATTATAGCATAAGCATCGTGCCGTCATCAAATAATGACTTAATCAAAGTGGTCAATGCTGGGCTTAGCTATGGGAAGTCAACAACATGTCAGCAGTTAAACATGGTCAATACAATTCATCATAAGCACACAATTACAATCCTTAATCAAATGATATAATATTGTATCATTTCAAAATCATCAAATCAGTTTTATTTATATAGCGCCAAGTCACAACAAACAGTTGCCACAAGGCGCTTTATATTGTAAGGCAAGGCCATACAATAATTACGGAAAAACCCCAACGGTCAAAACGACTCCCTGTGAGCAAGCACTTGGCGACAGTGGGAAGGAAAAACTCCCTTTTAACAGGAAGAAACCTCCAGCAGAACCAGGCTCAGGGAGAGGCAGTCTTCTGCTGGGACTGGTTGGGGATGAGGGAGAGAATCAGGAAAAAGATGTGCTGTGGAGGGGAGCAGAGATCAATCACTAATTAAATGCAGAGTGGTGCATACAGAGCAAAAAGAGAAAGAAACACTCAGTGCATCATGGGAACCCCCCAGCAGTCTAAGTCTATAGCAGCATAACTAAGGGATGGTTCAGGGTCACCTGATCCAGCCCTAACTATAAGCTTTAGCAAAAAGGAAAGTTTTAAACCTAATCTTAAAAGTAGAGAGGGTGTCTGTCTCCCTGGACTGAATTGGGAGCTGGTTCCACAGGAGAGGAGCCTGAAAGCTGAAGGCTCTGCCTTCCATTCTACTCTTACAAACCCTAGGAACTACAAGTAAACATGCAGTCTGAGAGCGAAGCGCTCTATTGGGGTGATATGGTACTATGAGGTCCCTAAGATAAGATGGGACCTGATTATTCAAAACCTTCTAAGTAAGAAGAAGAATTTTAAATTCTATTCTAGAATTAACAGGAAGCCAATAAAGAGAGGCCAATATGGGTGAGATATGCTCTCTCCTTCTAGTCCCTGTCAGTACTCTAGCTGCAGCATTTTAAATTAACTGAAGGCTTTTCAGGGAACTTTTAGGACAACCTGATAATAATGAATTACAATGGTCCAGTCTAGAGGAAATAAATGCATGAATTAGTTTTTCAGCATCACTCTGAGACAAGACCTTTCTAATTTTAGAGATATTGTGCAAATGCAAAAAAGCAGCCCTACATATTTGTGTAATATGCGCATTGAATGACATATCCTGATCAAAAATGACTCCAAGATTTCTCACAGTATTACTAGAGGTCAGGGTAATGCCATCCAGAGTAAGGATCTGGTTAGACACCATGTTTCTAAAATTTGTGGGGCCAAGTACAATTTTATGAGTTTAGAAGCAGGAAATTAGAGGTCATCCATGTCTTTATGTCTGTAAGACAATCCTACAGTTTAGCTAATTGGTGTATGTCCTCTGGCTTCATGGATAGATAAAGCTGGGTATCATCTACATAACAATGAAAATTTAAGCAATGCTGTCTAATAATACTGCCTAAGGGAAACATGTATAAAGTGAATAAAATTGGTCCTAGCACAGAACCTTGTGGAACTCCATAATTAACCTTAGTCTGTGAAGAAGATTCCCCATTTACATGAACAAATTGTAATCTATTAGATAAATATGATTCAAACCACCGCAGCGCAGTGCCTTTAATACCTATGGCATGCTCTAATCTCTGTAATAAAATTTTATGGTCAACAGTATCAAAAGCAGCACTGAGGTCTAACAGAACAAGCACAGAGATGAGTCCACTGTCTGAGGCCATAAGATCATTTGTAACCTTCACTAATGCTGTTTCTGTACTATGATGAATTCTAAAACCTGACAAACTCTTCAAATAGACCATTCCTCTGCAGATGATCAGTTAGCTGTTTTACAACTACCCTTTCAAGAATTTTTGAGAGAAAAGGAAGGTTGGAGATAATTAATGGCCTATAATTAGCTAAGATAGCTGGGTCAAGTGATGGCTTTTTAAGTAATGGTTTAATTACTGCCACCTTAAAAGCCTGTGGTACATAGCCAACTAATAAAGATAGATTGATCATATTTAAGATCGAAGCGTTAATTAATAGTAGGGCTTCCTTGAGCAGCCTGGTAGGAATGGGGTCTAATAGACATGTTGATGGTTTGGAGGAAGTAACTAGTGAAAATAACTCAGAACAATCGGAGAGAAAGAGTCTAACCAAATACCGGCATCACTGAAAGCAGCCAAAGAGAACGTCTTTGGGATGGTTGAGTAATTTTTTCTCTAATAGTTAAAATTTTATTAGCAAAGAAAGTCATGAAGTCATTACTAGTTAAAGGTAAAGGAATACTCGGCTCAATAGAGCTCTGACTCTTTGTCAGCCTGGCTACAGTGCTGAAAAGAAACCTGGGGTTGTTCTTATTTTCTTCAATTAGTGAAGAGTAGTAAGATGTCCTAGCTTTACAGAGGGCTTTTTTATAGAGCAACAGACTCTTTTTCCAGGCTAAGTGAAGATCTTCTAAATTAGTGAGACGCCATTTCCTCTCCAACTTACCTGCTTTAAGCTGTGAGTTTGTGAGTTATACCATGGAGTCAGGCACCTCTGATTTAAGGCTCTCTTTTTCAGAGGAGCTACAGCATCCAAAGTTGTCTTCAATGAGGATGTAAAACAATTGACGAGATACTCTATCTCACTCAGAGTTTAGGTAGCTACTCTGCACTGTGTTGGTATATGGCATTAGAGAACATAAAGAAGGAATCATATCCTTAAACCTAGTTACAGCGCTTTCTGTTCAAACAGGATTTTAGACAAGATTATGTGACTTTTTCATGAATCTAGACCTTCTTTCATGGGGGGAAAAAAGACTGGCTTTGAATGCATTTACATGAATTTACACAAATGAGTTTTTATTAATGTAGACTTTTTTATGGGAAAAAGACACTGGCTTTGATTGGATTTACACAAGAATATGTGGCTTTTTTTACTATAAGCTTTGTTACTGATATTTTACCATGAATTTCAAAATATTCTACAAGTTTTAGCTCAGGTTTTTGAAATGCTGTAACAGTCTTTTTAGTCTTCATGAATTTCATGTAGTTTAATTGTTCTGAGTTGATGCATAATTTAGTTTACAATTAAAAGGAAAATCATTCCAGGTCCTACTTCCACGTCATATTCTGTTATTTCAACATGATTGACTGTTAAAAAAAGAAATGTTGAATACAGACAGGGTCGTTTAAATATGCACTAATTTTGAGATTTTTATTTTTTTATTTTTATTTTTTGTTCCAGGAGATGTTGAAAATGTATCATTAGATAAACAGTTTGGTTTCTAGGATACCACGGCGTCTAAGATCCTGGCTCCTGGGGGCCTATGCCCCCCAGACCCCCTGCAAATTTTCCTCGGATTTTGGTTTTCATTTCACAGCCCTGAAATTGTCATGCTAAAAAAAAAAAAAAAATTATCACTATTAATTATGTGCTGTCAAAGTGCACAGGCCAATGGCATCTTATGTGCAAAGCTGTATTCTGTGAATATCAGTGAAAAATATTGTTGATGAAACCTTTTTTGTAATTTGATTTACGCTCACGCCAATGTGATGCGAATCAACATACCTGCTATAACATCAAACATTTGAAGCCAACATATTATGGAAAGCTTGGGCATTATTTCTTTAATTGGTGTGTGTTTTTATTAATCCCTCTTAACAGAGAGCGAGAGGAGCCTCCACGCTTTGCCCGTCCCGGAACTTTTGAATTTGAATATTCAAAGCGCTGGAAGTCCATGGATGAAATGGAAAAACAGCAGAGGCAGCAGGTAGAGAAGAACATGCAGGAGGCTCGTGAGAAGCTGGAGAGCGAGATGGAAGATGCTTATCTTGAACACCAGGCCAACATGCTCAGACAAGGTCATTTTTTTTTCATGCTTTGCTGTATTTCATACTTGGATGAAATGTGTAGAAGAATATCTGCGCAGCATTCCTTTTAAGTATACGGGGTGATTGTGGTTTTCCTGTCTATTATGAAACTTGTCAATGGCTCTCAGTTGATAAGATGCGCTTGTTAGCTATCTATAAGCAAAGTACTTACTTGTGCATACTGAGCTCAGTATTTCCTGTATTGCAACTGCACTGGTTTTTTGCTTTGTAGAACTTGCCAGGCGGCAGGAAGAATTGCGGCGTATGGAGGAGATGCACAGCCAGGAGATGCAAAAGAGGAAGGAGATGCAGCTCAGGTAGTTATAGTTTTATACCAAGTTGACATCTTCTCAAATACAGCAGTTTACTTATTTTTGTATGTGTCAGTGAAGTCTGAGCACACGCTGGGGCTGTGCATTTCATTTTCAATTTATTTTCATTTATATAGCACCAAATCACAACAAAGTTGCCTCAAGGCACTTCACACAAGTAAGGTCTAACCTTAACCTGCTCTGTGAGCAAGCACACAAGCAACGGTGGTAAGGACAAACTTCCTTGGTTTGAGAAAGCAACCTCAAGCAAACCAGACTCCAAGGGGCGACCCTCTGCTTGGGCCATGCTACGACCCAATTTACAAAACAAATATACAGAAAATTTTGCTGGTGTGCAGGATGGGAGGGTTGCAGAAGAAGACACCAGACCCATCTCTGGATGGAGCCGCATCTCAAACAGAGAGAAAAAAACAATCAGGCATCAGAAAGACAACAAATACAGTATAATTTGTCAGCATTAAGCAACAAGAAAAACAGAAGAAATGCTATGCCAGTATACTAGCCATACGAAAGGGAAAATAAGTGCATCTTAAGTCTGGACTTGATTGACTGATTGTTTTATTGATGCAAGGAGATCATTCCACAGAACAATAAGAGAAAGCTCTGTGACCCGCAGACTTTTTATTCACCCGAGGGACACAAAGTAGTCCTGCACCCTGAGAATGCAGAGTCCAGGATTGGTACAACCCCTGGCAAAAATTATGGAATCACCGGCCTCGGAGGATGTTCATTCAGTTGTTTAATTTTGTAGAAAAAAAGCAGATCACAGACATGACACAAAACTAAAGTCATTTCAAATGGCAACTTTCTGGCTTTAAGAAACACTATAAGAAATCAAGAAAAAAAATTGTGGTAGTCAGTAACGGTTACTTTTTTAGACCAGAGGGGAAAAAATATGGACTCACTCAATTCTGAGGAATAAATTATGGAATCACCCTGTAAATTTTCATCCCCAAAACTAACACCTGCATCAAATCAGATCTGCTCCTTAGTCTGCATCTAAAAAGGAGTGATCACACCTTGGAGAGCTGTTGCACCAAGTGGACTGACATGAATCATGGCTCCAACACGAGAGGTGTCAATTGAAACAAAGGAGAGGATTATCAAACTCTTAAAAGAGGGTAAATCACGCAGTGTTGCAAAATATGTTCACAGTCAGCTGTGTCTAAACTCTGGACCAAATACAAACATGGGAAGATTATTAAAGGCAATCATACTGGTAGACCAAGGAAGACATCAAAGCGTCAAGACAGAAAACTTAAAGCAATATGTCTCAAAAATCGAAAATGCACGACAAAACAAATGAGGAACGAATGGGAGGAAACTGGAGTCAACGTCTGTGACCGAACTGTAAGAAACCGCCTAAAGGAAATGGGATTTACATACAGAAAAGCTAAACGAAAGCCATCATTAACACCTAAACAGAAAAAAAACATGGTTACAATGGGCTAAGGAAAAGCAATCGTGGACTGTGGATGACTGGATGAAAGTCATATTCAATGATGAATCTCGAATCTGCATTGGGCAAGGTGATGATGCTGGAACTTTTGTTTGGTGCCGTTCCAGTGAGATTTATAAAGATGACTGCCTGAAGAGAACATGTAAATTTCCACAGTCATTGATGATATGGGGCTGCATGTCAGGTAAAGGCACTGGAGAGATGGCTGTCATTACATCATCAATAAATGCACACGTTTACATTGATATTTTGGACACTTTTCTTATCCCATCAATTGAAAGGATGTTTGGGGATGATATCATTTTTCAAGATGATAATGCATCTTGCCATAGAGCGAAAACTGAAAACATTCCTTGCAAAAAGACACATAGGGTCAATGTCATGGCCTGCAAATAGTCCGGATCTTAATCCAATTGAAAATCTTTGGAAGTTGAAGAAAATGGTCCATGACAAGGCTCCAACCTGCAAAGCTGATCTGGCAACAGCAATCAGAGAAAGTTGGAGCCAGATTGATGAAGAGTACTGTTTGTCACTCATTAAGTCCATGCCTCAGAGACTGCAAGCTGTTATAAAAGCCAGAGGTGGTGCAACAAAATACTAGTGATGTGTTGGAGCGTTCTTTTGTTTTTCATGATTCCATAATTTTTTCCTCAATTGAGTGATTCCATTTTTTTTCCCCCCCTCTGCTTGGTCTAAAAAAGTAACCGTTAGTGACTGCCACAATTTTTTTTTTCCTGATTTCTTATAGTGTTTCTTAAAGCCAGAAAGTTGCCATTTGAAATGACTTTAGTTTTGTGTCATGTCTGTGATCTGCTTTTTTGTCTACAAAATTAAACAACTGAATGAACATCCTCCGAGGCCGGTGATTCCATAATTTTTGCCAGGGGTTGTACATAGGGTTTAAGCAAGTCAGCGAAGTAGGGCGGTGCTAGTCTGAAGAATTTTATAGGTTAGTAGCAGAACCTTAAAATCTGATATCACAGGGACAGGAAGCCAGTGAAGAAATGCCAAAATGGGTGTAATGTGGTCAAACTTTCTGCTTCCTGTCAAAAGTCTGGCAGCAGTATTTTGAACCAGTTGGAGACCCCCTAATGCTGGACTGCAGTAAACCAGAAAATAGAACATTGCAGTAGTCCAATCTAGAAGAAACAAATGTATGAATCACGGTTTCAGTATCAGCCATAGACAGGATGGGAAGAATTTTTGCTATATTTTGCAGGTGGAAGAAAGCAGTCCTTGTAATATCTCTTAATGTGGAGGTCAAAGGACAACGTAGGATCAAAATTGACAACGTAGGATCAAACATTACTCCAAGGTTCCTCACTTTGTCATTGTGATGTATGACACACGAGCCTAGGCTAAGCTGGTCAAATTGATGCCGATGTCTCACTGGACCAAGAATCATATTTCACAGATGGAAGAAAGCAGTCCTCGTATTAGCTCTAATGTGAACCATCATTTGTCTTATCAGAGTTTAAAAGTAGGAAATTGCTAGACATCCAGCTTTTCACTGATGCACGGCAATCTTTTAAGGATTTTATGTGGATGAGATTACCAGAAGTTATCAGCATAGCAGTGAAAGGTAATCCCAAAACGCCACAATATGTGCCCACGGGGGGCTTTATAAAGGAAGAAAAGCAGGGGTCCTAAGATGGACCCCTGTGGAACCCCAAATTTCATGTGACTAAGGTTAGAAGTAGTGATGGGATGATGATACCTCAAGGAGTGTATTGACACACTACGCCAGGGGTGCCCAACCTTGACAGTGTATCGAGATCTACCAAGCCATATGGAATGCCACAACGTAACTGCAATATATTGTGCACCAATATAATAACACAATTTTCTGGCAGGTTTTAACAATAATAATGCATCATTGAAGTAATTGTGTATGGTGGAAAAGAATAAGCACAAGTAGGCCTCGGACTGGCCTCAAGTTGGAAAAGTTGTTCCCTACCTTAGTGGGACTTGTGGCCCTGAGAGGAGGAAGCTGGTCTCATAGTCCGGACAGTAGGAACTGAGTGCAGCCGTAAGTAAGCACTCATGCACTCTCTGTCTGCATTATATTCCAGATTTGGACATCCATTTCAGGTGTTGCTCTGGATTTGAGCTCAATGTCATTTTTCAGTGTGAGGATCCAGGTTGAAGAGTGGTGGAACTTTGGACGATATACAGTCCACATCTATATTTTCCCCAAATGGAAAACTGCGAAAAATAACAGGCTCTTTGGGTGCAAAGTCAGTGAAGCGCCTGTCAAATTCTGACAAGATGCTCTCTGCAGTGATCACAACACGCACTCTCAGGCTCCACCCAGTCTGTGTCCTGGTGCTTAAGTTCTGTGTCCATGTGTGGAAAGTTCTGCAGGACCTGCACGATGTTGCAACCTGCTTGATAGCACATGTAATATGCTTTTAAACTTGCTTTCAAATTCAAAAGCTGTGCATATTAAGCATGATTTGAACGTTTGAGAACGTTTTCAGGCAGAAGAGTCAGCAGTTGCTTGTGGCAGGTGCATGGTTTTTGTTTTATTTTTCTTAAAATAATTAATTGTATCCACACAAAAGATTAATTCTTGCCTATATAATGTGCCTGAGCCCAGTGAAGCAGACCCACCCACATAAAAAAAAAAATCCAAGCAAACAGGCTGTAATTTCCAACAGTACATGAACACCGCAGCAGAACAGAATAAATGCGTTTTCAGACTTCTGGCCCGAACGGAACACTGCAATTTGTTCACCACATTCATCACTCTTCATATTTATGGATCATGAATTATTGTGCTGCTTGCAGACTTTTCAATTCCTCAACATTTTGAGCGAGCAGAGGGGATTTAGCCGGGTTAGCATCGTATTTCTTGTGAATTGTCTGAAATTCCGCTCCAAATTCCCTTTATTCACTAAAGCCACATTTACATTGCAGATAAAACAGATGAATTTGCCATTCAAATGAACTTATTTACTTACGGCTTCCTTCCAAACTAGGAACATAAAAGCCAAAGTGTATGATCCATATTTGTGTTTAATAAATGTCTCCATATTGGGTCAGACCTCGCTGGATATGCGTTAAGACAAACAGTATGACCAATTTATTACAAAATTTACGTTTTATATCAATTGGTGTAACATTTTACAGAAGGGCTATTTGCAGAATAGAGAGGCTACCTACAATGATTTTTAATCTGTACAGAGTGATGACTGTAAATTTGCACAAAAATCAAACAAGGTGTGAATTGACAAAATCAGTGAAAGTTCTCTGGAAATCTGGGTTTTTACTCACGTGGTGAATGTTTCCGGTGTTGCCGACTGAACGGTGCCCCCTGAAAATCCTGTGTGTGTGTGTTTTTCCCCACCTTTATATTGTATAATGATTGCATTGACTGGTCCTTTAATGACAGTAATTCACATTTAAATTTAACACAACGCCGTCTCCATTTTAGAGACTGAAGGAGGGCTGTCAATCAAACCTCAATCTTCAGAACGGACCAATCACAATAGAGCCAGTGGTGACCTGGTTCCCTCTCCCCATAATGACATAGGTTTCGGGTGAGAGAACAGGAATCCCTGAGAGCGGGAGGGGCGCCTCTCTCGCAGCACCTTTTCCCTCACTTGAGGAGCAGTTTCCTCTGAGCTTATGCATGCACAGAGATCATTTGCAAGCTCACAGTTAATATCTATACATGTGAAATAATATATGCCCACTTTTTTTTTCTCACGAGTGCAAGGGTTTTTTTTCGTGGAAATACATTGAGATCAGACAGGACGTTTTGTGCGATGTGAGCGAAAATCTGTTACATACGGTGTTTATTATATGGAAAACCATACAAAACCATTGGCACGTTTTTGTCTGGTGAGCGCGAATATCCGGTTTATATGCATGTGCGCGTGCGTGTGTCTATGCGTGCGTGTATGCATGTGTGTGTGTATGTGAAAAATTACTGTCATTTTGAAAACCCTTTTTTTCCTTTACCATTATGCTCATTTCATTTCTTGATGTGCGTAATGATATTTGAGTAAGTACAGGTTTTTTTTTATATAAGTGAAAGAATAATTAAAGAGTATAGAGTTTATTCTAAAAAGAAAAAAAAAAGCATACATTCATCTATGTTACCTCATGACGATATATTGGCACCACAACTAAAAATAAAGGAAAGCAGATGTTTCTCATATTTGGTCCTTAACCCACCTCATGTATAATACTCTCATGCCCATAAACAGACAGGAGGAAGAGCGCCGCAGGCGGGAGGAGGAGATGCTCCGCAAGAGGGAAATGGAAGAACAGATGCGCCGTCAGCGTGAGGAGAGCTATCGAATGGGCAGTTTCATGGATGTGAGTACAACTTCATAATTAAACCTGCAAATACTTAATAAATGTAATAAGGTCAGATGCATGGTATTTGTGTGCTCTAATATATTTAATTTATTAACAGAGCCACAGTGAAATCAGATTGGGTTCTAGTGGCTCCATGACAATGACTGGTAAGTGTGTGTGTGTATGCACATATGTGTATTCTGAGTTATTGGTTATGCTTCCTGTAAGTAGTGCTAAATTTATAGACTGTACACAGTTGTGTTCAGAATAATACATAGCAGTGTTTTTTTTTTTTTTTTTTTTTTAAAGGAATAAAGCTCAGAATCCTTGTATTAGCTTTTACATGACACATTCTATTCCAAATCCAAACATGAAGAAAAATTGACTTATTAAATATTTATTACTTTACAGAAAGTGACAAAAAGGAATATTGGCTTGTTCATTAAAAAAGGGTGCATTTTTCTTTCTGTAACCCTTATTTTGCACCCTTACAGGTGGCCCTTATTTAAGGATGAAGGCTGCAGGTGTACATGCTCATTGTAGTGCATTTCTCTCTGAAAATCTAAGTAAAATGGGTCATTCTAGGCATTAAGAACAACACTGCTTTGTTTAAAAAGTTGATTAAAGAGGTGAAAACAAAAAGAAACACAGAAAATTAGACTGCTCAGCTAAAATGATCTAAATGCAACCAGAAAGCTGTGGAAGAAAATGGAAAACCACCATTCAAACGGATCATTGAAAAGACAGAATGGCACTCAGCCAATGATCAGCTCCAGGGTGATCAAAGGAGGTCTAAAATTACCTGTGAGTACTGTAGCAATTAGAATATGCCTATGTAAAGCCAAGGTAAGGGCAAGAAACCCCCGCAAAGTTTTTTTTTTTGTTTGTTTTTTTTATTTTTTATTATAAGACGTGCTGAAGAGGCTATTTTGCCCAAGAACACATTGACTGGCCTAAAGAGAGAGAGTGCAATATTTTGTGGACTGATAAAAGCAAGAGTGTTCTTTTTGGATCTAGGGGCCCAAAACCTGAATTCAAACCACATTACACTGAAGACAGTAAAGCATGGTGGAGCAAGCATCATGATATGGGTATTTTTCTCATGCTATGGTGTCAAGCATATTTATCGTATACCATGGGGTGACATCAAAAATTCTGTTTCTGAGAGGAAACTAAGAAATGCCAAGGAATTGTGGAATGCAGTCCAGTCATCCTGGACTGGAAAACATGTTCACAGTTGCCAGAAGCTGGTTGACTCAGTGCAACACAGATTTGAAGCACTTCTCAGAAAGTGGTCATACAAATAATTATATACCTATAAATGATACGCCAACGTGATTGGATAAAACGCTAAAGAATAAATAGCAATACACCCTTTTCGCGGATGGGTAATATTTTTCATACCACCCGAGTAATCGGTGGATGTAAAATATTTTAAGAGCTTCACCTCTTGTTACACGTGTGTATTTCCCAGCAGTGTCACGTACGTCCACTAATGCTTCAGCTGAACAGTGCTGTTTTGTTTTTTTGTTGTTTTTCTCCCTTGTTTCAGAAGCTATAACTGGCAACTGTCTTCTAATGTTAGCTCGTCGTCGTGCTGATAATCATTCGAGTACATTTGTTTAATGAAGCTGCTGTAAATGAAGAAATTCATCAAAATATCGACATAAATTGTGAAGGTGTTTTGCTTCTGTCATCATCCATCCACCTCAAGTTCCAAGCTCCGTTTCCTAAGCGAGGCGGAAAGAATTGTACGTGACACCAGTCGGCATCACCGCGATTGCTCTCACTGCCTCCGATGCGCTTACTGAGTCTGCGGGCTCGGTAAGCGCCGCAGCGGGCCACTCACACTGCCCCCTGTCTTCTGTGCCAAGCTGCATGCAGCAACAGGTCCAGAGACTACGCTCACTGTTTTGATGCGCAGCGCCCGCTGCATGCTCTCGGTAACGCAGCCGCAGAGCTCTGTGGCCATGACTTGGATTCTTTGTGGGTCCTGCAGCCGTACCCCCGGAGCCAGTGAGCGAAGGGAGAGCACGTACATTGCGTTCTGCGGGCATTTATCATTTATAGGTATATGATAAAATCGTTATCAAGTTGTTTTACTAATGAATATGGTTTTATACACCCTGAAGAAAACCATACACCCTGAGGCCGAAGGGTGTATGGTTTTCTGAAGGGTGTATAAAGCCATATTCATTGGTGAACAACTTGATAACTGATATTAGAGTGTCTCATAGTAAAGCTAAATCTTAAAGCATGTTTCACTTTATACAGCAAATGTTTGAGTTTGTAAAGAAAAATGTGCTACTATTTAGGTGTTTTGTCTTTTTGATTTGGAATGGAATGTGCAGTGTTCCTATTGCATTTGCATGCAGGGAAATAAAAACTATTTTAAGCATTTTGTGCCTTAATCACATTTTTTATTATACAACTGTTTTCTGATTAGGAGCTGAATGAATATATATATATATATATATATATATATATATATCTCCCAGGAGGATGGTATGTGTGTTCCTCAAGCTCAGGTGTGTATGTATGTCTTGAACACAGAGAAACTGGGGAGAGCTGACATTTGCCATTTGGTATACCTATGTATTTTGAGTAAAGGATGAACACTACCAAAATGGAAAGTTGATAGGACTAATATTTTTGGAGAAATTGGGGATATTAGCGACATTGACCAATGGACTTTGTGCTGCAGTGCACCATGGGACGGTTTTAAGAATAAGATTAACTATATTATCCCAAAGGGAATTATTTTGCCAGAGTACAGAAACTGAAGTTTTATATATATATATATACACACACACACACTCAACAAAAATATAAACGCAACACTTTTTGTTTTGCTCCCATTTTGTATGAGATGAACTCAAAGATCTAAAACTTTTTCCACATACACAGTATCACCATTTCCCTCAAATATTGTTCACAAACCAGTCTAAATCTGTGATAGTGAGCACTTCTCCTTTGCTGAGATAATCCATCCCACCTCACAGGTGTGCCATATCAAGATGCTGATTAGACACCATGATTAGTGCACAGGTGTGCCTTAGACTGTCCACAATAAAAGGCCACTCTGAAAGGTGCAGTTTTGTTTTATTGGGGGTTGGATACCAGTCAGTATCTGGTGTGACCATCATTTGCCTCATGCAGTGCAACACATCTCCTTCGCATAGAGTTGATCAGGTTGTCAATTGTGGCCTGTGGAATGTTGGTCCACTCCTCTTCAGTGGCTCTGCGCAGTTGCTGGATATTGGCAGGAACTGGTACACGCTGTCGTATACGCCGGTCCAGAGCATCCCAAACATGCTCAATGGGTGACATGTCCGATGAGTATGCCGGCCATGCAAGAACTGGGACATTTTCAGCTTCCAAGAATTGTGTACAGATCCTTACAACATGGGGCCGTGCATCATCCTGCTGCAACATGAGGTGATGTTCTTGGATGTATGGCACAACAATGGGCCTCAGGATCTCGTCACGGTATCTCTGTGCATTCAAAATGCCATCAATAAAATGCACCTGTGTTCTTCGTCCATAACAGATGTCTGCCCATACCATAACCCTACCGCCACCATGGGCCGCTCGATCCACAACATTGACATCAGAAAACCGCTCACCCACACGACGCCACACACGCTGTCTGCCATCTGCCCTGAACAGTGTGAACCGGGATTCATCCGTGAAGAGAACACCTCTCCATCGTGCCAAAAGCCAGCAAATGTGAGCATTTGCCCACTCAAGTCGGTTACGACGACGAACTGGAGTCAGATGAGGACGACGAGCATGCAGATGAACTTCCCTGAGACGGTTTCTGACAGTTTGTGCAGAAATTCTTTGGTTATGCAAACCGATTGTTTCAGCAGCTGTCCGAGTGGCTGGTCTCAGACGATCTTGGAGGTGAACATGCTGGATGTGGAGGTCCTGGGCTGGTGTGGTTACACGTGGTCTGCGGTTGTGAGGCTGGTTGGATGTACTGCCAAATTCTCTGAAATGCCTTTGGAGACGGCTTATGGTAGAGAAATGAACATTCAATACACGGGCAACAGCTCTGGTTGACATTCCTGCTGTCAGCATGCCAATTGCACGCTCCCTCAAATCTTGCGACATCTGTGGCATTGTGCTGTGTGATAAAACTGCACCTGTCAGAGTGGCCTTTTATTGTGGGCAGTCTAAGGCACACCTGTGCACTAATCTTGGTTTCTAATCAGCATCTTGATATGGCACACCTGTGAGGTGGGATGGATTATCTCAGCAAAGGAGAAGTGCTATCACAGATTTAGACTGGTTTGTGAACAATATTTGAGGGAAATGGTGATATTGTGTATGTGGAAAAAGTTTTAGATCTTTTGAGTTCATCTCATACAAAATGGGAGCAAAACCAAAAGTGTTGCATTTATATTTTTGTTGAGTGTGTGTGTGTGTGTGTGTATACACATATATGTGTGTGTGTGGTCTGTCCATAAAGTAACGGTCCTTTTTATTTTTTTAAAAAACTATATGGATTTCATTCATATGTTTTTACGTCAGACATGCTTGAACCCTTGTGCGCATGCGTGAGTTTTTCCACGCCAGTCGGTGACGTCATTCGCCTGTGAGCACGCCTTGTGGAAGGAGTGGTCCCACCCCCTCATCGGATTTTCATTGTCTGGAAATGGCGGAATGAAAAGGACTTTTTCCCATCAGAATTGTTTCAGAAGCTGTTAGAAACTGGCACCTGGAAACCATTCGTAAAAGTTATCTGGCTTTTGGTGAAAATTTTATGGGCTTCACAGAGAATAAGGCCTTTAACTACAGGTTTAAGGACCCCTTTAAGGACGGTCGGTGCGCCGAGCTGCGACGTCGCGGCACAAACTACTGGATCATTTCTAAGCTGATGGCTCTGTGGATTCGAGACCGTCGTGTGCTCTTTCTCTGGTTATCACAAGAGCTGGACATCAGCCATTTTCCGGCAGATTTCACTTTTAAAGAGATTTTGTCATGGAAAGCCGCGCGGAGGCTTCGCGCGTCATGACCGATTCGCTGATGAAGCGAGACAAAGGAACACCTCCGTTTCGGAGTGTTAGAGGACAGGTTTGGACATGTCTATCTCGGCTTTCAGTGCCTACCAGTCGAGTGAGTATAAGAGAACTTGTGGAGAGCTAGACATGTCCAAACTTGTCCTCTAACACTCCGAAATGGAGGTGTTCCTTTGTCTCGCTTCATCAGCGAATCGGTCGTGGTCCTTAAACCTGTAGTTAAAGGCCTTATTCTCTGTGAAGCCCGTAAAATTTTCACCAAAAGCCAGATAACTTTTTCGAATGGTTTCCAGGTGCCAGTCTCTAACAGCTTCTGAAAAAATTCTGATGGAAAAAGTCATTTTCATTCCGCCATTTCCAGACAATGAAAATCCGACGAGGGGCGGCACCACTACTTCCACAATGCGTGCTCACAGGCGAATGACGTCACCGACAGGCGTGGAATAACTCACGCATGCGCACGAGGGTTCAAGCATGTCTGACGTAAAAACATATGAATGAAATCCATATGGTTTTTAAAAAAATAAAAAGGACCGTTACTTTATGGACACACCACGTGTGTGTGTCTGTATATACCGTATTTTCTGCACCGTAAGGCACACCGGATTATAAGGCGCGCCCTCAATTTGCGGGTACTTAACCCTTACAAAAGGCGCACGCTAAAACATAGTCTACAAAAAAAAAAAAGTCACTGAAGCAAAACGGTGAGTGTATTTTAACTTTTTAACAACTTTGAACTACCGGTATTTCACAATATGGTACTCACATTATTTTTTTATTATGGTTCTGTCACAAATCCATCGAAGTCTTCATCTTCTGTGTCTGAATTGAACAGCTGGTCTTCTAGCTGTGGCCACCTTGCTTTGTTTCTGCGGAAACTCCGTTTGGTCTTTTTACTTTGGTGCAGTTCATTTTCTTGTTTCCTCTCGCAGCTGCTCTATTCCCATGAACAACCGTGTAACTGATAGCCTGCAGTTTGAATTGTGCCTCGTAAGCATGTCTCTTCGCTGGTGCCGTTTTTGGGGGTCCTTAGACAAATGTTTTTGCAGGATACCTGTAGTATACGGTAACTACCGGAGGAGTGGCGGAGGTAAGTGTACGGACTCACGGACTCTTCTCTGATTGGTTTATCACTGGCAGCGTACGTACTCTACGCTACCTGCGTACGTACTTTACGTATTACGTAATGTTCTCCGATTGGTTTATTGCTGCCAGGGTACGTACTCTACGCTGCTAGCGTACGTACTTTACGTATTACGTCCTTGTGTCACCGGGAAATGGTCCGATATTCCGACGGTCAAAGACAACGCCGGTCGTTTTTACAGATTTTGGAATTCAGTGCGCACATAAGGCGCACCGGATTATAGGGCGCACGGTCGATTTTTGTGAAAATTTAAGGCTTTTAGGTGCGCCTTATGGTGCGGAAAATAGTGTGTGTGTGTGTGTGTGTGTGTGTGTGTGTGTGTGTGTGTGTGTGTATATGTATATATATATATATATATATATATATATATATATATATATATATACACACACACATGCAGTAGGTACAAAAAATTATGCAGCATGATGGAGTAACTGAATAGCTCTTATGTATTCATCGTGCAGAAGTGGGAAGAACTATAGTCTGATTGCCACAGGTAGATCCCTCCTGTTGCATTCTGTGGTGCACCTCTGTGGTCTCAGTCTATGGCTGAAGGTGGTCTTGCAGGACATCAGTATGGCATGCAGGGGTGGGAGGTGTTGTTCCGGGTGCTGTGCAGTTTCCTCAACATCCTCCACTCTGACGACTCCATCTCAACCCTCAGGACAGAGCCAGCTTTCCTGATGAACTTGAGTCTGTTCGTGTGAGCTGCCTTCAACCTGCTGCCCCAAAGACAATACAGCATAGAACATGATGCTAGAAGACAACAGAGTGCTAAAACATCTGCAACATAATTTTTGCAGAAATTGAAAGATCTGAGCCTCCTGAGGAAGTACAGTTGGCTCTGACCTTTCTTATAAGTCCAAAGACACTGATCTGTGTGTTACAGACACAAATTTGTGTACAAATTTGTGTCCATGGATCCAAGGAACTCCGCAGAGAATAATCCCTCTCTCAAAGTGTGGCTGTTGCAACAGTTATAAAATGGGACTGGTTGGTTGCTCCGGCGATGCTTTGTGTCTGCTCCAAGCTAAATGTAGCATGTGGACATCGCGTACTTTAAGAGCCATCAAGTTTTTAAAAGAAGAATTTTGCAGCATGTCTGTGTCACGGAGTGTCGTCTGAGAGGGAAGACGTTTGAGCTTGAGCTCCAGGTTCCTCTTGTAACTGTCCTTCCCGTCTTCAATCTTTATCCTCAGTTCTTGCTGAACCCGCTCCTCCCTGTCTCCATTCCTGAATGCTGCAGTGTCACCTTGATGTCCTTGGTCACCCACGGTTTATTGTTGGGTTAATGGCGCACAGTCTTGTTTGGGATGATATTGTCTCTACAGAAATCGATATCAGTTATGCACTTCATAATGCTTTCGATGTCCTCCCCCTGCGCATCAGAGTGCACCCAAGTTCACCCTTCTGTGACCACCTACATGCATATATATATATATATATATATATATATATATATATAAGAGAGTGTGTGTTAGTTAGTTGAGATACGAAACCCAGTATCTCCAAAACCATAAATTTTTAGTTGAGGCCAACTTGTACTTGGCTGTCAAGGGGACCATCAGTGTGCAAACTATGAAAGAATTTGAACAAACTTTTCATTTTATTTATGAAAGTCTGTGTATTTCTGAATATGGTTTCTTTTAAATCTCCATTTTCAACCACATTTTTCTGCATTACAAAAAAAAAAATACTTACTGGGTTTTGCTCTTCGTGTGTGTGTGACAAGCATGTTTCCCGTGGGGACCCACGGCCACTAGATTGGGTAGTGTTTAGAAACTACATAGCTGAGATTTTTCAAGGGTGGTAATAAATTAAGCAAAGCTTATATAATGAGTTGGAATGGCATTTTTAGAACCTTAAACTGCAACTATTTTTTTTTTGAAGAACTCAGCCCTTTTATTTCTTGTTTATTGGATCAATTTTTATGTTTTACTGTTTTAATGTGTTTAGAGCCACTGCTACCCTTCGCCCGGCGCGCACCTTTTTCTCTGTTTACAAACAGGCAGCTAACATTAGCTAGCTCTGCATCATGACAGAAGAGGCGAAGCCTGCACTGAACTTTCCCCTCCATCTAAAAGGACCAAGTCGGCTTTTTCATTTTTTTTTTTTTCTGCGGAATAGCCCTTCAAGCCAAAAACGGTGGCAACAAAGCACCGTAGTTGTGGCCTGTGTAGGACTAGGAGCGATTCAAGATTCCCGCAAAGGATTATATGGAAGGAGTAAACTTTATCCCATCTTTGAAACCACTGAGAAGTACAAGTGGTGGATTCGAGTCGTGCTTGTGGTCGACGAAATATCTCCCACAAACATGTCAAGAAGTACAAATACATCTATTCCAAGCACTTTGTTGGTGAAGGTGGGCCAATATTGAGCATCCAGAGTTCCGGACGTTATTCCAGCTACGTTTCTCCCTAAGCAAGTACAGTAGTGTTCAGAATAATAGTAGTGCTATGTGACTAAAAAGATTAATCCAGGTTTTGAGTATATTTCTTATTGTTACATGGGAAACAAGGTACCAGTAGATTCAGTAGATTCTCACAAATCCAACAAAACCAAGCATTCATGATATGCACACTCTTAAGGCTATGAAATTGGGCTATTAGTAAAAAAAAAAAAAAAGTAGAAACCAATTAACTACAAAAACACAAATCAATAACACTAACAACACTGTTAAACTAACATGGACCACAGTAACCACATGGTTAGCTAAAATTGCTGATGTTGCCAAAAATATTAGTCCTATCAACTTTGTTTTTGCGGCGTTAACCCTTGACCCAAAATACACAAGCATACTAAACGGCAAATGTCAGCTTTCCCCAGTTTCTGCATGATCGAAGCCATACACACACTCATAGAGGCCACTTGGCTATTATAATAGAGATAAGTTTGTATATGTATGTCTCTTTGTTTCGTGTTTTTTTTGTTGTCGTTTGTTTTTAACTGCGATAACAGTATGTGCTTAATTATGGTATTGTGATATAACTTTAACCCTGCAGTTATAAATCTTGTCATTTGTAATTAAATTTTGACTTTCTTATTGGTGTCTGGTCAGTGCAAATGTATGCCATGAAAATTATCATGCAGCTTTGAGATTGACATAATACATTAGGTGTTTTATCTTTTTATTTGTAAGCATGATGTATTATTTCTGTTAGACATGTCCTTCGGTACATCCAACCAGAACTTCAACATGGGTGGAATGGGCTTTGAGTCACAGCAAGGAATGGGGGCTGTATCTTCAGGAGGCTTAATCAACACTGAAATGGTAACGTATCCCACTCTCTGAAAGAGTTGTACTTTAACTTTGTGTCTGGCTTTCCTTTCTGTTAAAGCTTTTTTGTTTTTTTTTTTGTTTTGTTTTTTTGTTTTGTTTTGTTTTTTGTTTTAACCAGTGCAAGCGGTGCAACTGGCAAAGAGGCATCAAACACTGGTTGTCTCTGGAACATTTCTCTCTTGAGTGCAGTAGGTGTGCTCCCTTTGTGATTTGGTTGTTTCAGTGGTGAGCCTAACCCCCGCAAGTTAATTTCGCTGAACTTCAGTCAGCCTGCACTAAGTCATTAAAATTGTGCTGTGTGTGCACTCAAGTAGTTGCAGACGGACTTTACTGGTTCTGCTCACTCGTTACCATGTCGGTTGTGTTTTGCACTGCTATTGCAAGCCCTGTCTCATGAGCTGGACAGGCACTTTTCTTGTCAAGAGGCAGAATGGCCTCCAGCAGTCTCCTCCCCCCAGTTCTTGTGGAAGCATCCATTGTTAATGTCACTTTGTACCTACTTGGCAAGTGCTTTAGTGAATCATCTGCAGTAAGATTTTTAAAGTGGCATGTGATAACGGCAAGACACATTTTTGGGTGGCAGTGGGAAATCCTTTGCAAATCTTCTGATGCCTCATAATATGAACTAACGTGTACTCATTCCTGAGACTTATTAACCTTTAGGTTGAAGAAATTTTACCTTCTCCTGCATTCATTTTTTTTTTCTCCCTATTTTTGAGCAGTTGAATTGATTTAATACAGGTTGACTATGTAAGAGATTCAGGTTTGAGTTTGTTCATAACTTGTCTACCAAAGTGAAATTTAACTTGTGGGGGCAGGCACAGCCTGATGGCTTAGTTGTGCTTTTTTTCATGTTCGGACTGTTGGACCAGATTATATGTGCAGGTGGATCTGCACTGCTCGCAGGACAGTAATTGCCGTTACATAGTTTCATTGCTGCATTAAGCCAGCAACTCACTACACGATGATGGGATACAAATTTATTTTATACTAGAATTGCACAGAAATGCAATTCATATTGCAGCATGTGCTCAGTCTGTACTTCTTGGTGGGGCAGCGCAGCATATAGATCAAATTTCTGCAGTGTGACCACTGCAGTATTTCCTGTATAACGTGCATAGTGTGACTTTGCGTACACGTTATTGCAAGCATTGATGCACAGAGGGCCATGCAGGTACATGCCTGCACATATGTGCACAGAGACAAATTGAACTTGCATAATATGAGTAGCCAAATGTAAAAATATAGTTGTGCACTCACCTGTGGCTATACAACCCCTGGCAAAAATTATAGAATCACCGGCCTCGGAAGATGTTCATTCAGTTGTTTAATTTTGTAGAAAAAAAGCAGATCACAGACATGACACAAAACTAAAGTCATTTCAAATGACAACTTTCTGGCTTTAAGAAACACTATAAGAAATCAGGAAAAAAAATTGTGGCAGTCAGTAACGGTTACTTTTTTAGACCAAGCAGAGGGAAAAAAAATATGGAATCACTCAGTTCTGAGGAAAAAATTATGGAATCATGAAAAACAAAAGAACGCTCCAACACATCACTAGTATTTTGTTGCACCACCTCTGGCTTTTATAACAGCTTGCAGTCTCTGAGGCATGGACTTAATGAGTGACAAACAGTACTTTTCATCAATCTGGCTCCAATTTTCTCTGATTGCTGTTGCCAGATCAGCTTTGCAGGTTGGAGCCTTGTCATGGACCATTTTCTTCAACTTCCACCAAAGATTTTCAATTGGATTAAGATCCGGACTATGTGCAGGCCATGACATTGACCCTGTGTGTCTTTTTGCAAGGAATGTTTTCACAGTTTTTGCTCTATGGCAAGATGCATTATCATCTTGAAAAATGATTTTATCATCCCCAAACATCCTTTCGATTGATGGGATAAGAAAAGTGTCCAAAATATCAACGTAAACTTGTGCATTTATTGATGATGTAATGACAGCCATCTCCCCAGTGCCTTTACCTGACATGCAGCCCCATATCATCAATGACTGTGGAAATTTACATGTTCTCTTCAGGCAGTCATCTTTATAAATCTCATTGGAATGGCACCAAACAAAAGTTCCAGCATCATCACCTTGCCCAATGCAGATTCGAGATTCATCACTGAATGACTTTCATCCAGTCATCCACAGTCCACGATTGCTTTTCCTTAGCCCATTGTAACCTTGTTTTTTTGTTTAGGTGTTAATGATGGCTTTCGTTTAGTTTTTCTGTATGTAAATCCCATTTCCTTTAGGCAGTTTCTTACAGTTCGGTCACAGACGTTGACTCCAGTTTCCTCCCATTCGTTCATTTGTTTTGTTGTGCATTTTCGATTTTTGAGACATATTGCTTTAAGTTTTCTGTCTTGACACTTTTATGTCTTCCTTGGTCTACCAGTATGTTTGCCTTTAACAACCTTCCCATGTTGTTTGTATTTGGTCCAGAGTTTAGACACAGCTGACTGTGAACAACCAACATCTTTTGCAACATTGCGTGATGATTTACCCTCTAAGAGTTTGATAATCCTCTCCTTTGTTTCAATTGCCATCTCTCGTGTTGGAGCCATGATGCATGTCAGTCCACTTGGTGCCACAGCTGTCCAAGGTGTGATCACTCCTTTTTTAGATGCAGACTGAGCAGATCTGATTTGATGCAGGTGTTAGTTTTGGGGATGAAAATTTACAGGGTAATTCCATAATTTATTCCTCAGAAATGAGTGAGTCCATATTTTTTCCCTCTGTTGGTCTAAAAAAAAGTAACCGTTACTGACTGCCACAATTATTTTTCTTGATTTCTTATAGTGTTTCCTAAAGCCAGAAAGTTGCCATTTGAAATGACTTTAGTTTTGTGTCATGTCTGTGATCTGCTTTTTTTTTCTACAAAATTAAACAACTGAATGAGCATCCTCCGAGGCCGGTGATTCCATAATTATTGCCAGGGGTTGTAGTTCACCTGACGTTCATAAAGACTGTGGGTGAGGAGGAGATGCGTGGTTCTGTTGTCGAAACTCCAAATAAAAGTAACCAAAGGAATGTTTATTTAAAAAAACAAAACAATGTAACGCTTTAAAGGGCCCCGCTTCCAGTGCGCACAGTGTTCGAGTGTCTAGAGACAACAAAATACAAAGAAAAATGTTTATAAAGTACAGTGCATTTGGAAAGTATTCATAGCACTCTTCCCATATTCTGATACATTACAGCATCACTCCAAAATGGATGGAACTAATTCTTCTCAAAATTCTACACACAATACCCCATAATCACAATGTGAAAAAGTTACCTATGTACCCATGAACTAAGCAAACATTGAAAATCTTGTGCACACTCAATAGAAGTTTAATTCTTTCTTAATATAGCTTTGCATCTTTCACAGATAGAACCTGTGCATGCCATGCACACTGCACAGCTCTTGCTCTTTCTTTGCTGTGCAGATAGCAGAACAATGCAATGTGCTGTGCAGTTGTTTTGCACTTCTTTATTACATTGACACTACTGCATTAAGTTGATAAGGCATGGGAGCAGTGTATCATCATGTAGTGAGAGGCTGGAGTTGCAGTAACGATGACACACTTTGTCAACATGGATGAGGATTAATATTGTTTGATGGCAGATTTATATATATATATTGTGCATTATAATAGGTAAAACTGAGTTTATCAATAAATTAAAATTACTGCATGCATGTAGTTAGACCAATGCATCCTGAGCTCTTTAACACTAGGTAAAATAGCTTTAGGCCATTTTAGCTCAAATTTGGAATTGTCACATTTGAGAAGCTGGAATAAGCTGCATTTTAGTTCTGCTTGATAATTAACTTCAACAAAATGTTATTATTTTGTTTCTGTTGATCATTTTATGCCTGCCTTTTAACATTAAACGTGTAGATAGTCTAATCATGGCTATTTACACAAGATTGACAAAACTGAATTCATTGTGGTGGGTCAGCCTTCCTGCCAGTGTTGCCCAGTTGTGAAACACTGTAGTGTAATGAAAAGGTACTTGTATAGTCCAGAAAAATTTTTTCCCACACCCTAAACATTTGAACAATGTTGAAGGGTACACCTTGCATGGCATGAGGAATTTATTATTTTTTTTTCCTTGGAGAGCTTTTCTGTTTCTCCTCAATGTAAACCTTATGAAATTAGAGGGTGAAGCCAGCTCTGAAGTGCAAAAGCCCAAAAATGGTTGACTCTACAAACAACTTAAAAATAAACTGCAACTTTATGGAGACTTGTCTTTAGCTACAATAGACTACAAGTGAGCAGCTTGTCTTACTATGTAGTCTGTATTTCCCTTTGAATGGGAGATGTATATTTCATGTTTGTTTTTTTAAGTAGATAAATTTGGAAAGCTCTGTCTGTATTTACATCAGTTGACTTTTACTCCATGAGTTTTCTCCTTGGGGAAAGGGCTACTGAGATGGTTTGTTTTGACTCAAGTAGGTCTAGTTCCACAGGATACTTTTGCAAATTAACATTTTATGTTCATTTAGATAAACTTCATCACATAAGCTGATCTCTTGACAGTGTTATGTAATGTATGAAGTTTTATTCTTACCAGATCATTATTTTCAAATTTCTTTGCTCAAACACGCCACAACTTTGCAAGAACCTGCATGCAAATGGGCTATAAACTACTTTATTGTACAAATGTATACATGTAGTGCTGTTAGAGTTCCTGTGGCAGATGACCTGCCAATATTTACACCTTAAATCCTACTGGAAATATTTGCATAGACTGGAAATAAAGGTGGATGCCGTACATTGTTTCAGTGATAATAGTGGTCGGTATACCTACTGAACAAGTATGGCAGTACAAATTTGGTTCATTTCACAATTTGTAATTAGTCTGTTTTTGTGCTCAAGTCCCAACCAAACACACACATAAAATTGTGTAGGATCATTTGTTTGTTTTTTATTTTGTGTTAAAGCAAAAGCTTTTTTTTTTAAACAGGTTTCCTTTTTTTTCCTTCAAATTCTAAGGATCTGAAATCCAAGATGGTGTACAAAATGGCCTCCGCTTTAGCAATAATGCAGTATCTTTGCTAATACACAAGATATAATTACAAAGTATTTAAATATAGGTTTTCTGACACAAGGAAAACAATGGAAACATCAAATTACATAATCACATTACATAATTAAAGGGTTGAGTTCTTCTACAAGCATTACAGTTCAGTTTTGCAAGTGTTCCCACCTACAAAGAATGGTGAGGTCTGTAATATTTATCATAGGTACACCCAGGGTTGCAGCTAGAACCATTTTAGTGTTTGATAAATTACATGATCGCAGCAAGGGCATCTGGTGGGGGTCATGGGGGCAAAGCCCCCTGGAGCTATAGGGTTTTATACCTCTGAAGTGTTATTGGCACGCCCTATTTTAACCAATTTTGAGTCATTTTGGATGCATTGAAAGGAAGACGAATAGACGCAAAAAAAATGACGTATGTTGTAATATTTGTAATACCAAAGTTATTTTTAAAATGTTTCTAAGTTAATAAAATAACACTGAAAAGGTTAAAACATTAATATTTCATGGGCATATAGCATTTATTCTTCTTTAATGCAGTGAAGTAGGCAGAGGTTTCTGTCATGAGTTTTTTTCCAACATATTTGAGTGGGATAGCATTACAAAAAAAAACACTAATTGTTTGAACAAGAGCTGAATGAGGCTCCTCTACCCTCTCATTCTCATGCGCACTCTCTCCTGCTGCCCCCTCCTCCTCGCTCTCACCGTTCCGCCGAGCTTTTTGGAAACGGCAGCCTTTAAACTGTTAAATAAACCTTACACTTCTAAAAGTGTCAACATCTACTAACACTGACACTCTGGATTATTTTAATTAAACATTTTAATGGAGTTTTTTTCCCCCCTTAGAGCGGAGAGAGATTTGGTTGAAATTGCAAAATGAACCAAAAGTACGACATTATAAGCTTGAAATACGATTGAATTGGTACATTTTTCAGCAACATTTCAGTTAATTTCTTTGGAAAATCCGTGCCGGGCGGGAGAGGATATTTGAACTCGAGATCCGGGTGGCCCAGCACTGCACATGTCCTCTAGTCCCAGCACTGCACACACTGGCCCAGCAAGTGTACCCAGAGCTGGTACTCTGGGTACACTTCAACTGTGAGAGATGGAATCTTAAAAAAAAAAAAATTCTGAAAATCACATGGCCTGATTTTTAAATAATTTGCGTTTTAATGCAAACAAAAATAAACCATATTTTTATGTTTAAATCATAACATAATCATGTGAGTTTTTGCTTTTACCACACACACACACACACACACACACACACACACATATATATATATATATATATATATATATATATATATATATATATATATAATATATATATATAAAATAATTTTGTTTGGTTTTTTTCTTCAAGACAAATGAGCCTATGCTAAAAATAATTTTACTATGGATCAATTTGTTTTCATTGGGCAAAATATCTGAGTGACCTGAAGTTTATTTTGTGTGTTGTGGCAACATCAGGAGCCTGCTAAGAGAAGGGCTAATACCAGAGTTGTAGCTGTCCTCTAGTCTCAGCTAGTTTGGTCTAGACTTAGAATGGCTGAAAAAGATTTCAGTGAGGCACATTTGTACTCCATGTCAAAGTACAATTTTAGTGTCCTTTCGTAGGAAAACAAATGGTAATGATTTGATTCATATGTTTACTTCACAGCAGCTGAACTGTACCACAGTTCATTTGGATGCAAGGTGACCGTGATCAGGTCCTGTATACTATCAGGTGTTTGCAAAATCTTACCCCAGTGACTGAGATAGCTAGCTGTCAATATGGCCAGCCATATATATCCAGTGTCTGGGCCACATCTGATTCAAGGATGTCTAATTTTTAAACGAGCAAAAGTATCATAAGCTGGATAATTGGGACACATAAGTGCCTGATTATAGCAAAGAAAAATGTATTTTTCTTTTATTTAGATCCATGTTCAATATCACATGGCAGGATCAACCTTTTGCACTGGGTATGTCCCGATACCTGATATCAGAGTTGGGCATAATGCTGATGTTTTTTGAAGGATCAGTATCTGTTGTGAGTGGCCTGGTTGACTCTCAGTACATTGTATTTCCTTTCAGCATTCCACCTTGTTAATCTTACTTTTTTAATTTTTTTGCTCCCTGTCTCTGCTGTGTCACAGCTTTAACATTTTTTTTTATATCAGTATTTTGTCAGAGCTGGAGCTAAGGTGCTAGGTTACATTAAGCCTGCTCTGTACAGTATAAATGGAGTAAAATTGATACATAGGAAGACCTCATATCACAGAGATCAGAGCAGCATCAAATTAGTTTCTGTGACAGCAGACTGAGTTAACACTCTTGTACTGTCAGTAACTGTTGTCATGAAGGTGACTTAGTTCTTTGTAAATGAAATTCTTTAATGGCCAACCATAGTTGGTTTGGTTTGCCTGTGCATATTGTAACACAGGAAACGTATACACTTCTGGTTACCAGACTTGGTATCAGCCAGTACTTGGTGCTTAGGCATATCTGATCAAGGGCCCACTTGAGGTGATCGGGGCATTGCTAATTTGCACTGATATGTAAAAGTAAGTCCCTTCAGCTGCTCCCTTGTTTGCACTCGGGGTCGCCACAGCAAATCCAGGGTAGATCTGCATGTTGAATTGGCACAGGTTTTACGCCGGATGCCACTCCACATTACATGGAGAAAAGTGGCAGAGGTGGGATTTGAACCCAGAGCCTTCTGAACTGAAACCAAGCGCATTAACCACTTGGCCACCACCCCTGCCACAACTGGGATATATATGATTTGAGTTTTCAACAGCTATTCTACTGTCCATCTTTATTTGCAGTCTATGCCTCATTAGGTCTGGCAGTGTTACATTTGCAGCTAATTTCTAATATGTTACTTATCAAGTGGTGTTTGGTATATCCACTCAGCAACCAGAAAAAAAAGCGAAACCTGTGCAGACTTAAAATGAATCCTATTTCCTTTAGATTACTCCTGAAATTTACTTAGAGGGCTTAAAAATTTGTTAATGGACAGATCTTATATGGGGCAGACAGTAGTGTTATGAAGGCATCATAATACATTTTAATGTGGTTCTTATGCAGGAGAGATCTTTGTAGATTCTGTTCAGAAAAAAAACACAAACCAACAAAACATTGGAGTTGATTACCTTTATAACACAGATGCCCAAAAAGTCTGAATTATTGGTTTCATAAAGTTGGTATTTGTTACAGGACTGTTGGCTTTTATTACCAGGAATAGATTCCTGATATTTTCTGCTCACTGAATCTGTAATTATTACAGATATATATAAAATATACAACTCCTGGTACCACTAATGAATGTAGATTTTATTTTTGGCATGTGTACTGGAGTAGGGAGGCACTGACTAACGAAATCATTACCCTTTCTTCCTTTTCCGTATGTAACCTGTGGCACCTGTGGACCTTCATATTGGAACGAACGGTTTCTTCGGATGTGTCTCCTGCGGGTTATGTTGTGAATCTGTTTGCAAACATAAACCAACTTCTCTTGTCACACTTACTCAACTTCCTATGGACATGAACTGTGTGCTTGCACACTGATACTGATCCCTTTGCATACACGCCTCCCCACTATTCCATCGGATATCCTGCAAATTAACTCCTAACAGCGCAACGAGCGCTTTTCCCAGGGTGGTGCTAGGGGCATGGGTCCTGCAAACCCTGGGTTTGGCAGGGTCCGCGAGGAATTTGATGGTCCTTCTAAGAAACCCCGCTTTTAAAAGCTGATCTTGGATCCTTCTAGCAGTAACATTTGTGTAGATGCTCAAAAAACAAACATGTTCAGTCATATTTGTTGTATTTAAGTTTAAAATGTTCTTGCTTTTAGCTGGACAAATTACTAATTTTAAGACTAGCTTAAGATTTTCCCCTTTTTTATTTTGTATCTTTAGTATGGAATAATAGGTCACCTTTGTGATTCATTAACATTTATTTCATTAAAAGTATCTGACCTGTGTATAATTTTCTTTTGTAGCTATATTGCTCTGTGAGACATCGTGAAGTGCTAATTGTCATTTTCTCAACTGTCTGGATGTGTTTTGTGCCATGCGTTTGGAATCCAAGCATGTATTAAAATAAAAAAGAAATTGGATAAAGCATTAATATTCGTGTTTAAAATTTGAAACATCTTTCCAACAGGCATCTTGATCTGCAATACCATCAATTGATAGTCAGCAAACGCTGATAGTTGTGCAATATTAGTGCTTAAAGGATCTGTGTGTAGTATTTCTTTCAGTGATTTGTACTAAAAATGTACTATTTGACATGTGAAGCCAGGAAAAAAAAAATCTGAGTGGCCCCATGAGGATAGAACCATGCTTCTGACTAATTGAGGCTCTTTGATGAAGTTCTGTTCACTGAAAAGAACCATTGCGGTTTGCATATGAAATACTCCTTCAATTTCATGAATGAACAAAATATTCTTAATGGGTTTTATACAATGCCTAACAATTTGGGCTGGACAATGTGACTTAAAATTCATATCACGATATAAATTGAATCCCTTCACATTAACGGTATACATCATGATATAAACCCAAGTGTAAAAGTTGTAATGGAAGTGTTTCTGGATGGGTCATATAGTCCCTTTGCAAAGCTACATTGATTAAAATAAACAAATAAATAAAACGTCAGTGATTCATGGACAAGTCTTGTCGAAAGGTCTTTGTGCTCTGGTTTTTACCAGTAGGTGGATTCAACTTGGTGATACGTGATTGAATGTGATGTATTAGTGGCATTCATTGCTTCCCCTACACAAAAGCTCTTTGTCACTTCCATTTTTCCTCCTCACGTGTCATATTTTAGATTTCAATCATGGATCAAATACGTTTGGCAGGAAAAGTCCATAAATCTTCACAACGCGTAGTCGGAGAAAGACGCTGAAATGAGCCGCAAATTTGCTGAACAGAGCAGGGTGCTCTGTCTGGAGCCAAATCACAGCAGCGCGCACGGGGAGGATCAGCACCTGTCCCTGGGGATAGTGAAGAGACAACCCAAACAGTCGCTGAAAAAAAAGTTTCTCTACTTTTACTCTTAATATTGTTGTTACGACTGGCAGACTATTTGGCTCACCAAAAAACCAGACAAACTTCACATACGACGAGGAAATGTAAACGGTGATTATTAGCAAAATACTGCTTGTTGGCTGCAGATGGAAGATGGTGTGAAGTTTCACTCAGATGCCTGGGTTTGACTAATAAGCAAAGAGAACCACTTCACATCGGAGTTCTCTACCTGTACTTTGCCACCAGGCATCGCCATCGTATAACAGCTGTCATTCCGGTATTTACCACCAGGTGACTTTTCATTTAAATGTTCCCAAAATTTGTAAAGATTGACCCAGTTATCAGTGGTAAATATTATTGGAACTACTCCAAAAATCATAAACTTATACTGCATGTTCTGCCCAAATTTCAAGTCAATCGGATGCTCCAAATTTAAGGTGAACAAACTGACAAACATATAAGCAAACCAACAGAGCCTTGTCAAATTACTTCAAGACTAATAAACAAAAATGGATATAATTAATTTTGAGCACCTGATTTTCTGACTTAATGTATTTTTGTGCATTTCACCATTCCTGCTTCTGTCCAGTAGGAGGCAGTGTTAGTCTGCTTTTGGTGTCTTTGTCCAGAAAGACCTTGGAGACGCCACCAAGTAGGTTGATGATCCCGATTGGCTTATGTTGTGGCGTTACACCAGTGATAGAGCAGAAGGCGTGGGTTTTTTTTTTTTTTCTCTCTCTCTCTCTCTCTCTCTGCCCTCCTGGGTGAGAGGGAGCTGTCAGCGCAGTTCAACGAGGAAATGTGAGAGACTGTTTACTGTAGCTTTCTGCAAATACGTGCACCAAATATGACCATAAAATTCACAAATAAACAGTGCGGTAATTCAGGTTATAGTAGGCACATTAACATAATTTATAATCTTGTATAAAGCTTGAAGCATGCACTTTTAAAATGCATTGAAACAGACTGTCTGGTGAATTTAATGGGACAATTGTTTCATTCGGCCATGTGACTTTTACATGACCAATCAGTTAAAATGGTTTCTAATTTTACACTCTTACAAAGAGGTTTAATCTTCTGAGGTGGAGATGGAGGCTATGACCAAAGCACCGACTGCAGCCTTTTCCAGCCATTCAGTGTCACTGAGGAGGGTACGGTGACGTCATCAATAAGCATTACCGTGATTGGTCGGTGGAGTCGAAATCTCTACCGTTTGCCAAATTTATACCGCAAAATGGTTATATCGTATATATCGTGCACCCCATTAACAATCCTGATGATGTGGTCCATATCTGATGCAGTGTATTGACTTCGTGTTCAGATGAATGTCTGCTTTCCTGAGTCCAGTGAAAAATCCCAGCTGAAATTTGTAGAGCTCTCAATCCGACAGCGCTTGTACTTAAGCTAGAAACGCCCCAGTGAATAATGCAGATGGCTTAAGGTGTACTTTTTTGGGGGGGGGGGGGGGGGTTTGTCAAAAGAATGAGCACTGTTAATGAAACAAAGCCCGCCATGTGTGTTTTTAAGCTAAGTGCCGTCACTGCTAGTGTGAGCACGCGCAGTGGTGGCACCAGGCAATGGTACAAAACCTATGGAACTAAATTTGCACGGTCAATGTAACACAATAGCAAATGGGATTAATGATCCATATCATGTAACAAACAAATTACCAATCAAATGACGGTCTATTCAGGCATTATATAAAATCTTAACAATTACTGAGAAGTCGTGAGTACAAAACCCATTCGAGTGGGAGACTATGTAACTGTCTGAAAGTTTGCAGCACTGTCGGGTATTGACTGGGCAAGCATGTTATGAGGCAGGCAGTTTTTATCCCCTGAAGGCCAAAGGGGCATTATGTTGTGGTTATTTCAGTCCTTCCGTTTCTCCCTCCCAAAAAGGGTAGCAGCATAAGCAAAAGCAGCATTTGCCAGTGGGGAATATTGTGCTCTTGGAACACTCTTATTTCATTACTATGCTAGTTTGAACTTTGTTCACATAACTTTGTTCATAGATATTGGCGTAAACAGAAACAGTAGAGGATTTAATAGTTACTGGAACCCTGTGATTAGCAAGAAATTATGCTCAAAGTGCTTACTGGGACATTTGCAAGCCCACATGTCCCAGTAAACAGTCTTACTGAAACTACTATATAACAGAATGACTGCATATTACGCTAAAATGTGCTGTGTGTTTAGAAAGGGAAGGGATTTTTTTAAATAACTGAATTCTCTTCATTTAAATTACAAAATGCCTTTCAGTTGTTCAAACATTACAGATGTGAGTGGCTTGGTGCTCACATTTTATTATAGGAGGAATACTACACATAGCTCCTTTGAGAGTGACTGTCTCATGTATATGGGATCAACTTGAGCTTTACATGCACTTATCACCCAAGCACACTTTGTATGCTGTACAGTGTACATTGGTGTGTGCATGTGTTTGGAGGTGACATTATTGAGCCTGTTTATAAAGTGTAGTTAACTTGTACTGTTTAATGTTGAACTCGTGCTCATTTGTCAAGTTGTGAGAAGGAATGTCCAGTCGGCCTTTGCACCAATGTATGTGTGTACTTGCTTATTAAATCACACTAGATATACATTTTTCCATTAATAGGTGGATGAATGAGCTTGAAGCTGTCAGCTTATTGATAGCTGAATCATGTCTAACAGCCTGTATGATGCATTTTTCAATGCATACAACCAAATTGCTGTTGGTACCTTTTAGTGTGTTTCAGGATATCATTGGCTCAATGCAGATTCTGCTGGGAACAAATCTGGGATCAACCAAAAGATTCATCAAAGCCTTCAGCTCAGTTGCGCAGTAATAGAAAAGTGAAAAATTACCATCAACTTTTTACTACATAAAATGTCAAGTGTCATTTGTTCAACAACAACTAAATATTTAAAGATGGTGCAGAACAGCACTGTCACTATTAGAATGTTGCACTTGAAAATATAAATTTTGAACAAAATTTTCTTTCTCCCTTAAGGTTGTATTTAAGCAGATCAGGATACCTCAGTGGGACAGGATTTGGCTCCCAATATGTAGACATTTTGTTTGATTTCCAGTCAGGCTACCTGTCTGCGTCCTTGGGCAAGATTCATCTGCATTATTTCAGTCCACCCATCTGTAAATGGGGTACCTGTCATGGCTGTGGAAGTAACTTGTGGTGGACTGGTATCCCATCCAGGGAGAGTCACCGACTTAACTCTGGGAATGAGCACTGGCAACAGTGGATCTCAGGTCCTACAGTGTAACAAGGAATAACTATTAACAGTTGACTTACTAAACAATTAAAACTAAAACATGTATGTATAGTACCAGTCAAAGGTTTGGACATATTTTCCCATTCAGTTGAATGGGAACAAATTAGAATTTGATGGGATAGTGTCCACACACAAATTAGAAATTTAGTAGGGGATGATAACCCATCTCCCTACTGTATAAACAAATTATCCATGTGTGCAATGTGCAGGGAAAATGTTTTTTCTAAAGGTAAGAGTTTGTGCATCTAGTGATTCAGATTGGGGCTCGTCCTTTGTTCTCCCTTATAGACTTTTTGTTGCAGTCAGCAGAGCGGATGTGCTCACGAGCTCTGTTCCTGGAGATCACCTGTTCTGGGGAGTTTCCACCTTCCTAAATGGAATAGTTGCATTTGAGGCTTGGCAGCTTTGTATAACATCACAATTTCTTTTCTGTTAGTAAACCATGCAAGGAGGGAAATATTCCACATAGTTGATCTTCAGGAGCAGTGTTGCTGGTTGTGAAAGTAACGCAGAGTCTTTTATGGATTGTCTGACATTAAATATAACTTCATTATTGGTGTGTTTTCTCCTTAAAGAGGGATGCACAGTATTGAAGTATTACGCCCATTATCTGCTCATGAATCAGTGTCATGTTTATGTACAATTGTCAGCATCTCAGTGAAACATTTGGGCACCATTTTCAAAGGCTCTTGAATGTTAAGTGGTATTTATCATTAGCCGAAGGCTTTCATGCCATGTCATCGTGATTCATAGTAACCGACAAACTAAATGCTAATGACGACTCAAGACAGACATTGACATTAAACACAAAAATCTTTTGTTTAACTACACAAATATGCAAACAAATGAAGTGAGCTCTTATTGGTATTTGTGTAGTGAAATTGACTTTTTATCAGCAAATGGAAAATGCCTATCAAAAATAAATAGCACTAACAGCCATATTTACAAATCACTACATGTTATAATAGATTCATATTTTGTGTGGAGGGTTGAAATATGAATGCACAGTTAACTAATGTTAATTTGTGCTGAAGTAGTTTCAAAAACATTTAGTTTTGAACACCATGGATAAAGACGCATCTGTTTCAGTGTACAATGGGATCATCATTTGTCTGAGTAGTGCTAGGTTAATTATTCTATTTATTTATTCATTCAGTCAACTTTGGAGCATGCTTCTAAGTATTAAGAAAAAAATTGCAAGACGTGTAAATAGAGCCTTGGGAATGCTGTCTAGAGGGGTGTTCAGATTGTGATTTTTAGTCATGGACCAGGTACTCCCCCCACCCCCAAAACACCTCTTGCTGTCTGGGTACTAAAGTGCTAGGCACAATTTGCAGCGCAGCATGTCATCCCAGTTGCTGCAGCCCAGCTAACCCAAAGTCCTCCCAAGTAGATGTATCACTCTGCAAAAGCCAACTATTTTCTGGTTCATCCCTGGCTGTGTTGTCATAGCTTCGTGATGGATACCATGCATCATGAGAAGAGGATGACTGACATCCTAAATCGAGAGATCGGCATCGGATAAAGTGATACGCACCAAATGAATGGTTGGGTTCTGTTGAAATCTTGTCTTAAATTCTTTTCACTTGTTTCTTTGATTGATATTGGGCTTTTTTTTTCTTTTTTTTTGTGGTGGAGCTATGAGCACTTCAGGCACCACTTCACCACCAGTGCTCAAGAAAAAGAAGTCCATAGTCTTCATGATGTATGTAAATGTATGTTATCTTTGAATGGAAGGAGTGATCTGAGGAAGAATGTTCCTCCCAGTCTTCTAAAATTGGGGAAAATAGATGGAGGGACTGTCTATTGCTTGAAAATACCACTGCTTTTCCGCTCCAGCTGAGTTTTTGTCATGTGACTGTTCGTCTCAGCTGATCCATTCGGGACACTTCAGCTGTATTGGACACTCTTTTTTTTTGTTGTTGTTTTTTTTTGTTTTTTTTATTTAAGTTGTCTTTTAATGCAGGGTCTGGATCAAGCAAACTGTTTTTTTTTTTTTGTTGTTGTTTGTTTTGCTCCACTTTAAGTGATATGGCAGAATAAAGTTATTTAATTATTTTAAGCTTAATTTGACTTCCAAAAACATTGATACACATGACTAATTTGAGGACCATCGGAGTTTGGAAATCTGACAAAAAGAAATGGTATAGTGTGATTTATGGCTCTATTTTTTTAAGAGGCTGATTTCCATGTTTTGTGCAGAAAGTAATATCTAGCACCAAATGTTTAAGGCATATTGATAGATTTTTAGGTGTATATCCACTGTGCACCTGTACAGTGGATATACACCCTACCTTTCAACTGTAGGGTTTTGATCCTACAGTTGAAAAGTCCAACAGTTATTTCTTCAGTTTGACAGGAAGATTAGTTTTTCTGCTTTTAGACCTTGGATTGAGTTATCCTGATTAACGGTAGCGTTTGGCCAGTATTTGTGTATTCTGACTACTACTGTAGATGTCTAATGGATATTACTCATTTCTCAAGCAGGGAAAAATAAGTTAGTGATGGCCAAAACATTTGAATAGGTCCAAGAAAGAAAGCCCCACAATTGACCTGGAAAGTATTCACAGCACTTCACTTTTTCCATATTTTATGTTCATCTTATTTCAAAATGGAGTAAATTCTTTTACTTTTTTTCCCTTCAAAATTCTGCTCACAACACCCCATAATGACATGAATTTTTGTATTTATTTATTTGTAAATTTTCTAAAAAATAAACTAAAATCACATGTACCTATGTATTCACAACCTTTGCTCAATACTTTTGGCAGCAATTATAGCCTCAGGTCTTACCGAAAATGATGCCACTAGCTTAGTGGACCTACCTTTGGGCAGTTTTGCCCATTCTTTTTTGTAGCACCTCTCAAACTCCATCAGGTTGGATGGGGAGCACAGCCAGTTCAGATCTCTCCAGAAATGTTCAATTGGATTCCGGTCTGGGCTCTGGCTGGGCCAATCAAGGACATTCAGAGTTGTCCTGAAACCACTCCTTTGATATCTTGGCTTTGTGCTTGTGGCCATTGTCCTGCAGGAAGATGAACAGTCATTACTGTACATTGCTGCTTTCATCTTTCCCTCAATCCTGGTTAGTCTCCTAGTTCCTGCCACAGAAAAACATCCCCACAGCATGATGCTGCCATCACCATGTTTTATTGTAGGGATGGTGCCTGGTTTCCTCCAAACATGGTGCCTGGCATTCACACCAAGAGTTCAATCTTTGTTTCATCAGATGAGAAAATTTTGTTTCTCATGGTCTCAAGTGCCTATTGACAAACTCTAGGTGGGCTCCCATGTGCCTTTTACTAAGGAGTGGCTTTTGTCTGGCCACTCTACCATATAGGCCTGATTGGTGGATTGCTGCAGAGATGGTTGCCCCTTTGGAATGTTCTCCTCTCTCCACAGAGGAATGCTGGAGCTCTGACAGAGTGACCATCGGGTTCTTGGTCACCTCCCTGATTAAAGCCCTTCACCACTGATCTAGGAAGAGTACTGGTGGATTTGAACTTCTTTCATTTACATATAATGGAGGCCACTGTTCTCACATGGACCTTCAAAGCAGCAGAAATGTTTCTGTACCCTTCCCCAGATTTGTGTCTTGAGGCCATCCTGTCTCAGAGGTCTACAGACAATTCCTTTGACTTCATGCTTGGTTTGTACTCTGACATGAACTGTCAACTGTGGGACCTTATGTGTAGACAGGTGTGTGCCTTTCCAGATCATGTCCAATCAACTGAATTTATCCCAGGTGGACCCCAGTTAATCTGTAGAAACATCTTAAGGATGATCAGTTGAAACAGGATGCACCTGAGCTCAATTTTGAGCTTTACAAAGGTTGTGAATACTTATATATATATATGAGAGAGAGAACTGTGTGCTGAATTTTGAGGAAAAAATTAATTTCATCCATTTTGGAATAAGGCTCCTAACAAAATGCAGAATAAGTGAAGTGCTGTGAATACTTTCCAGGTGCACTTTAAACCACCTTTGGCCTTATCTTTCAAGTGACGGGGATGGGCCAGGTGTCCACCTGGGTTGGTTGTCTTCGAGGACCCGAGCCAAGTTACATAGTGGTGTGGATGCAGAGATGCACAAGACCAGCACACGCTCCTTGACACAGTTTGACAAAAATAAGCCAAGACCTAGCAGTTGGGTCTCCGGGACTAACCTAATTCTAGTTGGCCCGGTTCTGTTCCAGGTGGCCTGTCCTTTTATAATGTGGATTGGCACCCTCAAAAATGCCTTCCCAATTAGTTAAGACTATTTGGGCACGTGCATGCTTGGAAATGGACTTCATATGGGTATTTCTTCATTTTTGGATGGTGGTGGTCCTCAGAAATATATCTATTAATGTTCGAGATATAACCTGGTAAAAATTTTACTGAAATTATTATTAAATCCTGACAGTACAAAAATCTGAGTGACTGTGACGTAAGGAGACTATTGAGGGAAGATGCCCATGACAACTTTAAGTGACTTACAGGCTTCTGTGGCTGTAATTGGAGAAAATGCTGGGTTCAACTGTTGTCTGTCACATCACCAGATGTGAAGCTTCATGGTGGAATAGCACAGAGGAGTTTTTCTTTCTTTTTAAATGACATTTCAGTTCCAGTTTCTCCAAAAACACTTTAGAGACTTCCCTAAATTTGTTTTCTTTTATGAAAATCCTTTGCGAAAATGTCACTGTCCAAAATATTTATATACAAATGGTAAAGCTCAATTTGCAACTGTATAACAGCATGAACGTCCGCAAATCATCAGACACAACAGGGTTATTCCTTAAATATAGCACCATGTGGGACTTGTTTGTTTTATTGTAACCACAGAGGTTAATATGAGTACTAGAGTCCACACTCCCAATGCTGTCTACTAAACATGAATGTCCCTTCATGGACAGTGACATGAAGGCTCCTAACCCGGCAAAATATTGACGAACTGCCCGGATGTTAATGCATTTTCAGTGCGGATATGCGAGTGAACACACTCAGAAAAAAGCTTGTAAAATAAGTGTTAAAATGCTGTTCTGACCTGGATATTGAGCCAGGTCAGAATAATTTGATTATGTAAAGAAAGCATTAAACTTACTCTGACACCCACACATTCTCAAATACTGGTGTTGAAAGTTACACGGATCTGATCTGTTCTAGCTGCAATAAATCAGCAGCTCAGCTGAGACGTCCTGCTGCTCCTGTGTTCAGCACTGCATGACTGAAAGCAAATGCGTGATCAGCTATGGAATTATTTAATTAATTAAATTTATTTATTAATTTAATAAATAATTAATTTAATAATTTACTTAATTGAAAGTTTAAACAGATCCAGTATGTTC